>NW_026907702.1:300000-429859 GCF_028389875.1 Rhea pennata | reverse complement strand
GGACCTATCCCGACGGCCAGGAGTTAAAAGCCGTGTCCTCTGTGTAGCAGTGAGCTCAAGCAGGAAGGAGCTGCGCAGAGGGATTTGGGGTGGGAGGCGACAACAGCTTCCAGAAGGCCCTGGTGTTCCCTGTGGAAGGCAGCTGGGGGCCTAGGTGACTCTCAGCTGGCTGCCTGATAATGAACGTGAGCAAGCTCTGCTGGCTCGCTAGCAGGACAGCTTGCGCAGTTGTTGAATGGCAAAAACTGCAGCCAGGCATTCTGTGGATGGGTTTGGAACTCTCTGCCTTGTATTTTGACCTCAGAATTGGGAAGGAGGCTATGTCAGAGAGCATTACCGTGTATGTCCTGCCTTTGAGCGAGCCACGGAGCAAATTTAGCGGTTGGTTTCCAAGGATTTCAGACGGCTCAGTCTCTTTTCAGGTGACTGTTGCATCTTGTATTTGTGATGCTGAGAACTGATCCGACTGGGAAGCGCTTTGCCGTTCCTGGTCTGGAGGACTGAGGCTCCCTTTCTCCAGCTCTCTTTCACTGTGCATTCCAGCAGAAAGAGGGGAGCCAGGCCCCGAGTTGGAAACAGCCACTTCTGCCTACCAGGCAACAGCAGCCTTGCGTTGCCTTCGGGAACTGCGCTCTGGCGAGAGAGTTACGCTCCTGCTGCCTTTTGAGTTGCTGGCGAGGCTTACTTTTGGGCGCAGCAAAGCTGGGTGCTCAGGCATTTGTTTGGCTACCAGAAGACAAACGTTCCCAATGTGTATCGAGCGGCCCTCGTCCATCCTAGTAGGTTTGCTGCACGAGCACGGCTGAAATGCAGTGTGTGTCTTGCAGAGAAGAAGCACCACCTTAGACAAGGAAACGTCATTCTGCTCGGATGAGCGTGGAAAGCTGTTTGAGCTTTGGCGTGAGGGGGGAGGTGTGAAGATGCCTTGAAACAATTGCCTGTGCTTGCCTTGAAGGTGTGAGAAGACGGTTGCTGCGTCCAAGAGGTTTACAGTTCATCGCTCTTTCAACGTTCTCACCAAGCCCTGAAAAGATTTGCCGATTTCACTGGTGGGAAGATTAGCAAGGTATCTGTGCAGCTGTAATAATGTTTTCTTGGGAAGGCGATTTCCCAAGGCAGAACACTGCTTTAAAGTGGTTAATGTCTGCCGACTGTAACTGTAGCGACGGAAGATGTTGAGGAAAAATCAGCCCAAGAAGCAGGTCTTCCTCTTTCTCCTTCCGGCAGCAGCAAGTTCCCATGTGACGATGAGCGTTTGCCTGCTCTTGAAGAGCTGGTTTTGCCCTGAGCAGCTAGTTCTCTGCAACTGAAAGGACCGAATGTTGTGCCAGGGAAGACCGATTTCTGAGGAACCCAACAACGTCTGTCTAAACTCGCAGCCCATGTTCTTAGAGGTGCTTTTCTCCGGCTCTTCCGTCAAGTGTTCCCAGATGAGTTTAGAATGCTTGCTCTGTCTTCAGGACGTGAACTATCCAGAGTATTTGGACCTTCGAGCGTACATGTCTGAGTCAGCTGGAGAGCCAGTCCGCTACGCCTTGTACGCCGTGCTGGTGCACAGAGGTGCCAGCGGTCGTGCAGGGCACTATTTCTGCTTCGTCAAGGTAAGCATCAACTTCATTTCTTGCGGGGTAAAATCTGTGCTGGTGAAGAGAAACTTGCCGCAGCATGTTGCTGGCAACCACTGTTGTTAAGGGAAAGGGCTCGCCGCATGTCTGCTTTGACGAGTCTTGGTGTATCCTTTGTCCGGGAGTGTGCTGTCTGGGATTTCTGCAGAAAGCACGCAGTTGCTGTAAAGGCATCGGTGCCTTTGTTTGCAGGCCAGTAATGGACTATGGTATGAGATGAATGATGCCTCGGTAGTCCTTTGCGACATCAACACCGTTCTCAGTCAGCAGGCGTATTTACTTTTTTATATCAGGTAAGAGCAAGTATTCAAGAGGGGTTCAGGGTAATTTTGCGCTACTGAAACTTCTTGTCCTCTGACGTGTTTTTCTTTCTGTCCTGGGAGGAAAGGACTGTTGGTAGAAATCAGTTCTGTCCAGCGTGCTATTCCCCGTGCCGTGTGTTGTCCTTCATTGCTTGGCCTTCACCTGCTGCACTTGCGTAACTTGTTACGTAGGTGCTCTCGGGAGCTGTCGAACGCCAGCAAGGAGAAATTGAGGCCGGAGGTGGTGTAAGGATGAGTCCCCTGCAAGGGACAGCTGTGGTAGCAAGACCAGCATCTAATGTTCAGCTTGTAGTCTTGGTTACGTTTTCAGTAGGACGGATCAGCTGCTGCAGGAAAGTGATAGGATGCGATTCAGCCCAAGAGGAGGCTGACAGACACGTCTCAGCTGCGATCTCTGTTGTTTCCCAAGGTGCTGTGAGGAGACACTTGGAGAAGGCACTTCTTACGCACCTGTGCCATCCCCTGCCCCTTCGTTCCTTGGTCAGCAGGAGGCTAATAATAAGCAGGCCGGATTTCTGGGACCACAGCATCCTCCTCATATGATGAAGGTAAATGTGGGTGAAGAGAGAGAAGGAGAAAGCATCAATTGATAGTGGGATTATTCTCTCTCTTCCATCCTCCCTCCCTCCCTCCCTTCCTCCCTTCCTCCCTTCTTCATTCCATCCTCCCTTCCTTCTTTTCTCCTTATTTTTTTAGGGAGGTGGGTGGTGGTCACGTCTGCATTGTATTTTCCCTCCCACACTGCAGCTTTCTTCACAGCTCTCCTGCTGCAGCCAGAATCACTCAAACAGTGCCTAATGCTAAATCGTGTGTCACCCGCTGCTTGTTTTCTTGCAGCTCCGCTTCCTGAAGCACTGCGAGACATTGCAAGTAGAGCCCAGGCCTGTGCAAATCATGAAAAAAAAGGGAAGATTGCTTGGTTTATTTGTAGTGCTGTCACTTCAGCTGAGCCAGCAAAACCAGAATGGCTTCTTCCAGAGTGCTGGCACAATTATGCTAGGGTTTTCAGGGAAAGTGTGAGGGGTGTGAGGTGGGGGAATGGAGGCACAAACATACGCACATATATGTAAAGGGAGAGAGAGAGAGAGACAGAGAGACATTTGGGAAGAGCTTTGATCCGTGTTCAGCTGTCTGGAAGGGCTTCCAAAAATGATGCTGTTTTACTTCCGATATCCAAAAACCAAAAGTAGGGATGAGAAATACTTGCCGGCCTTGCACGTAGAGTTAAAGCAGAGTGTTTTTTGTGTGTAAGGCTCCTGAGGCAACCTGTAGGACTACTGGGGGAGTAGGAGGGGATTGTGTTTGGGGCTTTGCAAAGCTGTGTGTTTGCATATGGCCATCTTACAGTCTCCTCTGTTGCAATACAGAGCTCAGGTCATTTAGAGAGAAAGCGAGCCCTGAAAGAGGATGAAGATAGCGCTGGTGTCCCAGAAACGGTCAGTCATTCTCTCAAGAGGAGGTGCTCTCAGAGGCTGCACCAAAACAGGCAAAACTGCCACCAGCAGCAGTATCGCAACGGCAGTTGGCGCACAGCTTCCCGTCGTGAGAGGAGCTGCTGGGGCAAGGGCAGAAGCTCCACCCAATGTCCTCGTTACAGACCCCAAAGCAGAGGACAAACAGAGCCAGACAGGTCACAGGAGCATTCTTGCAAAAGCAAGAGGCTCCCCGAGTCGTCACTCTCCAGAGGGCAGGATGGGCATCGCTTCAGCAGGCACCGAGCAGACTGGCACCGCTGTCCAGTGCAGGAGCAGCAGCCTGGAAAATGTTCTCATCAAAGACGAGCACCTCCAGCTGTGTCAGTTCCTGTGGGTTTTGAGGGCCCTACCTGGAAGACTGGAAAGCCAGGAAGCAGAAAAAGAGGCCATCCGCGTGCAGAAGGGAGCGACATCAAAACGGAAGGGAAACGGCGAAGGGTGGAGAAAAGAGATTTCAGCAGTGCGCTCCTCGTTCTTCTCTGGCTGATCCTCTGGTGCTCCCAGTTGGCTTTGAAGAACTCTGAGTAGTGCAGAGTCTCTCTGGAGATCATGTAGGTAGGTTGATCAAGTGAAGCTAGGGGAGCTGTGTTAGACCTTAGAATCACGTCTGCACACGGTTCTTGATAAGGCTACAAGAATGCTTGTTCTCATGCATGAAATCTATGACTGCAGAATCATAGATTTGTCATATGCACAGAGGATAACTAGACACCCGGAGCTTTTACAAAGAGTGGTGTAGAAAACTAAAAGGCATAAAATGCCGAACCCCAGAGGTTTCATATGAGGCATAGAACAAGGCAAGAACTAGCCTTGCTTACTGGTTTGTGTGCCAGCCAGGACCTAATGTCCACTCGACCTCTGAGGGTGTCCGTGTCTTAGGAAGGCAGACGTTCAGAAATGACCACAGAGCAGCTGCAAATCACCGCCTGCAGCAGACCTGCTAAAATGCAGTCCCTTAGAGGCATCAAGCAGCACCTCTCTGTTGTCTGTCCTTGCCTCTTTCCTTCCGACAGTATGATCTGGATTTCTCTGTGCTCCATGTTGACAGCGGCAAGCATAAGGAGAAGAAGAAAAAGAGGAGACCCATGAAGAAGCTGAAAAGCTGCTTGGAATGCTCAGATCCTCATTTGCAGAAGTGCCCGTGGGAGGAGAAGGAAGAAGCCCATCCTGCAGGCGGCTCTCTATGGGAGCAGTAGAGGAACAGTGGCAGTGAAGAGCTCCACGGGGACGGGCAGCCTTCCCGTGCAGCTGGCAGCCAGAAATAGAGCTCCATCGCATCCCGCGGGGAGCTGCAAGGTAAGGGGCCAGAGGAAGTGTGCGGGATTCCTTTTCATTTGAGCAGAGCATATTCTTTTAAATGCTTTCTAAATGCTTGCGTGAGGAAGGCTGTGCGGTATGCCCTGGCTTCCAAATACTCTGCCTTAATTAAAAGAAAGACGCAAGGTTAGCTGCTATGCTTGTTTGTTTCCAGTTTTGAGTGGCTACTAGGACAGAAGGCAAAAGCACCACCAAATGTCACGTCCCTAAGGTCTACGATGTGCCAGGAAAGCAGGTAGCCACGTCCTGCTTTCTGCACAGTACCCGCGTCTTAGCAGGCAACTGAAATACAGTGGCTTTGCCAGGAAGGCTTTTGGAAGCCTCCCCCTCAAGGTGGGTTCAGGCCCGGAGTCCCAGTGCACGTCAAGCTGTGGGCAGGCTCAGGTCTTTGCTCTCTAGAAAGCAAACCGCTGAGCAGATGGGTTTGTGCTGAATGTCATGCCAGGGAGTGAGCCCGCTTCCTTTTGTCGTTCAGATGCAGAGCTTGCGGCCAGCAGCCTTGAAGACTCTGACTAAGCTTACCATCAAGGGCACAGCTTACCATCAGCCCCAACAGGTAGCCATTCTCCAAACAACGCTAACCAATCCAAGTTTGAAAATTGTTCAAACACTAGAACAATAAAAGTACTGTCAAAACCAAACCCAGTGCTTGGTGGTGCTTCAGCCTTCTGTATGGAATTGCAGCAAGAGAAGAAGGCTTTTTTTTCACAGTTCTTTTCCCGTAGGCGTCCTTTTATAGCAGGTGCCAGTAATGCCGACGGGTGGTGGAGATTCCGCTGGCGCACAGTGCCTGGCAGTAGCCAAGGTCCGAATGGGGTGCAGCGGGAGCGCCCAGCGGGAGTGCAGGAAGCAAGGGGCTGTGCTGGTCGGGCAGGTGGAGCGTCAGCAGAGCTGATGAGCAGCTGCTAGTGCTTGCCTGGGACTGGGTGGGTGTGTGGAAGCGAGGCTAAGGGGAACTGATGATGCCTGGCAACTGTGTAAGGTAAAGGGAAATCCCAGGAGGCCCCTGTGGAGAATGAGGGGGTGTTTTGGGGTGCACGGCCACACACACGCGGCTGGTCCTGACAAGACAGCCATGTGCGTCCATTGCAGCTGTTCCAGTTAGATTCCCAGGGGCCAAACGTCTAGTGTGGCAAGCCAGCACAAACACACACACACACACACACACACATACACACACACACACACCCCCAAACACTCTTCAGCAGCAAGCAGTTTATTAGTAAATACTTACAAACAGACCGACCTGATGGTAATCTCGAGAAGGACCACTCCCATGCTTGTCCCGATCGTCTGCATGGTGAGAGAGAGAGTCGTCAGGCACAATCTTTTTGGGCGTCCCCGAGGAGGCAACGTGGTCCTCTGTTGTGTAGCAGCCTCCCTCTCCTTTGGAAAAATTCCGGTATTTCTGATGATTCGCGGTAGGTGGGAGTCCCGGCACCTGGGGCCAACAAGTGCAGGGAGCCTAGCCCAACTCCGGCCCGGTTGCATAACCGGGCTATGATACTGCGCAGGTGTGCAGACTTATTCCGGGGGCCACATTGACTCTGGGGGTCGCTATTTCATTACTCTTCAACTTCTGACCTTCAGGTTGACTGCTTCTCATGGTTATTTTGTGGCTGGAAGCCACAGAACTTATATGTAACCAACTGCTGTTCTTTCTCACAGATTTCCAAGACCTTGTTAGTTATTTGTATTCCGCTTAACACAACAGTACTGTTGTAGACACCCAAAAGTTACAACAGGAACATTCTCACCAAGTATCAGGTAGTACAGATACAAAAGTTACAACACGGACAGTTCCCACCAAGGATCATGTAGTAGGGATACAGCAGCCAAGGCAGAGGTGCCAGCGCCAGCAACGTGGGGAAGGGCTGCAGCCAAGCAGGGCGCAGCGGGGCCACAGGGGCCGTGCCACGGCCTGGCGCAGGGGTGCGGCGGCAGGCAGGCCGCGCCAGGGCCGGCACTGGGCAGTGGAGCCGGGCGGCACCGTGTGCGGCCCTGGAGCAGGCAGCCGTGCCGGGGCCCTGGATGTCATCTGGATGTCATCTCCAGGCATATGGAGGAAAAGAAGGTGATGAGGAGTAGTCAGCATGGATTCACCAAGGGGAACTCCTGCTTAACCAATCTGACAGCCCTCTATGATGGAATGACTGGCTGGGTAGAGGAGGGGAGAGCAGTGGACAGTACGTACCTTGACTTCAGCCAGGCTTTTGACACTGTCTCCCATAACATCCTCCTGGGTAAGCCCGCAGGATGTGTGGGTTAGACGAGTGGACAGTGAGGTGGATTGAGAGCTGGCTGAATGGCAGAGCTCAGAGGGTCGTCATCAGTGGTGCGGAGTCTAGCTGGAGGCCTGTGGCTAGTGGAGTCCCCCAGGGCTCAGGACTGGGTCCTGTGCTGGTCAGCTTCTTCATCCAAGACCTGGATGAAGGGACAGAGTGCCTGCTCTGCAAGTTTGCCGATGACACCAAGCTGGGAGCAGTGGCTGATACACCTGAGGGCTGTGCTGCCGTTCAGAGAGACCTGGAGAGGCCGCAGAGCTGGGCGGAGAGGAACCTCAGGAGGTTCAACAAAGGCATGTGCACGGTCCTGCACCTAGGGAGAAATAACCCCAGGCACCAGCACAGGCTGGGGGCTGACCTGCTCGAAAGCAGCTCTGCAGGGAAGGACCTGCGAATGCTGGTGGACGACAAGCTGACCACGAGGTAGCAACGTGCCCTTGTGGCCAGGAAGGCCAATGGTATCCTGGGGTGCCTTAGGAAGAGTGTTGCCAGCACGTCGAGGGAGGTGATCGTGCCCCTCTGCTCAGCCCTGCTGAGGCCTCATCTCGACTACTGCGTCCAGGTCTGGGCTCCCCAGTACAACAGAGACGTGGAGCTACTGCAGAGAGCATCCAGCATAGGGCTATGAGGATGGTCGGGGGCTGGAGCATCTGCCCCCTGAGGAACGGCTGCGAGAGCTGCCCCTGTTGAGCCTGGAGAAGAGACGACTGAGAGGAGATCTTACCAACGTCTCTAAGTACCTGAAGGGAGGGTGTCAAGGGGACGGGGACAAACTCTTTTCAGTTGTGCCAGGTGACAGGACAAGACGCAATGGGCACAAACCGAAGCACCGGAAGGTCCGCCTGAACGTGAGGAGGAATTTCTTCCCCGTGAGAGTGACAGAGCGCTGCAACAGGTTGCCCAGAGAAGTTGTGGAGTCTCCTTCTCTGGAGCCATTCAAAGCCTGCCTGGATGCAGCCCTGTCTAACATGCTCCAGGGGACGCGGCTTGAGCAGGGGCGTTGGTCTCAATGATCTCCAGAGGTCCCTTCCCACCCCACCGATTCCGCAGTTCTGCGACCGCTCGGCCCGGGCGCGGGCCTAGCCGGGCCCGCCCGAGGCCCCGGAGGCTGCGGCGGGGCGGGGCAGCAGCGCCAGCGAAGGTCACTGGGCATGCCGCGCGTCGCTCACGGCGCTCCCCGCCCCTCCCGCGCCCCGATTGGCTCTCTGCCCCCACCTGGCCTGCCGCTCAGCCAGCCAGCGCGGAGGTGGGCGGGGCCCGGCAGCAGCCCGTGGGCTTGGCAGCCTGGCGGGGCGGCACGGCACTTGCTCGCCGCCGCCCTCTCAGCGGCAGCCGCCAGCCCACAGCCTGGCGCCGGCCCCGGGCTCCACGCACCAGCTGCCCGCGCTGCCCGCCGGCGCTGGAGGCAGGCGCGCCAGGACACAGCGGGCATCCTGCCCTCCGGCGAGCTGCGCCCGCGGAGTCGACCAAGCTGGGGGCCGAGAGAGGCCCTCAGGCGAGGGCCTTGCGGCTGGCATGGGGCCGGTGAGAGCCCTTGGGTTTGGCCCCTGCTCTAACTCCCACCACTGCCCTGAAGCCCTGCCCCGACCCCAACGCTGCTGCTCGTTCGCAACCCAAGCCCCTGCCCTAACACCCAGCCCCACACCCTCACCGCCCAGCCAGAGCCCAAGTCGAGCGCCCCTTAGCCTGCCTCTCACCCCAGCCCTCACCTGAGCCCTCAGCCCAGTTCCCAGCCGTGTGGTGCTTGCCCGGAGCCCTCGCCTGGACCCAAGAAGGCAGCCCATGCCCAGCCGCTTGCCCGCAACGCTGAGCAGAGCTCTGACCCCTCCCTCAAGCCTCCCCCGATCCCAAACCCCGAAAAGGCAAGCAGCAACCCACAGGCCATGGCCAAAACACTAGGCCCTAACCAGAACCCCAAAGTCCAACCTGAAACACTAACCCTCTCCCGGTTTCCTCTGGACCGAGTAAAGCACGCGCGCTGTAGCACTCCGTGTTCTGAGTTAATGGCAGTGTTCAAGGGAAGGCAATTTCTTCCAGGTTATGCCTGATAAAGCATGCTTTCCTGTACGGTCACATTAGGCACGAGGTTCGTGCTCCAGAAGGCCTTTTGCCCACATCCTACTGACAGAGTTCACAGACATGGTGACTTTTTTGCTCCGTTTCACAGTCCAGCTGTGAAATGCAGTCTTCACGTCTGAGCAGGGAGGCACGTGGAGGCAGGAGGAGGCTCCCTGCAGAGCTGCTTTCCAGTAGGTCAGCCCCCAGCTTGAGGGAGGGAGTTGCCTTTCCTGCCTCCTAAGCACTTGGACTACATCCCCAGCCGAGTGACGGTCTCCATTATCGAGCTCCCAGGAAACACCTGGTCTACCCTCACAGCGTGCCCCACGCAGTAACAGCTCGACCATGCCAGAACTGTGAGCGTTAGCACGACCAGCTTTGTGCAAGCCGAAGCTAGCACCACGTGCTTAGAAGAAGAAGGGCTGTGTGTCTCTGAGGGCCGTTCGCTCTCCTCAGAGCTCCATCCAATTAAAGCAGAGCCTTCCCACCAGTAATCTGTTAACATCTCTCTTCTGGAGAGATGGCAGATTATGCTCCCCACTGCCACAAATACGAGGGGGCTAACAGGTTCAGCTGGCACGCTTAGAAGCAGGCATTTGTCCATAGTCTCCGAAGCTCGTAGTAAGACTTCACACAATGCGCCTTTGCGCCTTTAAACAGCCTCCTTCCTCTTTTCTTCCTCTTCCTCTTCCTCGTCTTCTGTTAGGAAGGAAATGCTGGCTGGCTCCGGAAGCATTGCTTTGCCCTTCCAGGTGCAGACCCTTCCCTCAGAGCAGCTCAGAGAGACAAGGTTGAGCTGGAGTACCGTTTGCGGAAGGAAACGGAGGAACCACCCAATGCCGTCTGAAAAGACCGTCCCAAGCAAGCCGCTTTGGCCACACGCCTGTGCACATAGCCCAGAGGTTGCCAAAGAAATTGAGCAAAGCATCCCCCACTAGGCACTTGTCAATCAGCTGCTTTCACTAGTTCAGTGAAGACTCTCTTATGCTTTAATCCTGCAGCACTAAGTTTGCTCACGGCGCGCAAAGGGAGAGAGCAGCCCTGTTGCTGGGAAGCCTTCTGGAGAGAGCAGGTCAAAGCATGCTCGCAACGATGAGGACACACTCTATGACGAATGCGTAGGAGTGTCAGGTTTCTCTGCTAATTCCTGGAGACAGGTGAGCTTGTGCAGAGGCTCCCAGAACGACTTAGAAGCTTTCTGGAGTGCCGGTGTCTTTCTTCACAGAGGCTTGCTCGTAAGGGCCACTGAAGGGCTGTGTTTCTCTGGTAGCAGTAGTGCAAAATCCACCGATTGCTTTCCCTCCGGACCTGGAGAGAATTCCTTGAAAAGGACCCCGTTGTGCTCTAGAAGCCTTTGGGACAGCGTGACGGACGGCCGAAGAGGGGGAAAGACCATTTGCAGCAACATGGGCCTGGCGGCCCAAACTGCCCCACAGCTGCGGTGACAGCAGCGTGCCTTTTTTTCTTAGCAGGCTTATTCTGCCCGGGGAGGGAGCACGGTCCCCACCCCCGCCACGAGCGGGGGTCAGCGCAGCGGCCGCCGGCTGCGGACGGTGCCCGGTGGCCCCGGGCGCCGGCTGAGCGCGTCTCTGCCGGGGCCGCGGGGCCGAAAGGGGGCAGGGCCATGCTGCCCCGACACACGCCCGTCACAGACACACTGCGGTCCGATTGGTTGCACCACAGCAGGGCCGTCCCACTGGGCTGGCGGGCGCCTGCTCATTGGCTGAGGTGCCCCCGTCACAATGGCCCGCAGGGCTGGGGTCGCTCTGCAGCAGAGAGGGCGGCAGCGCAGCAGCTCCTCGCGCGCTCTCTGCCCCGGCGCTTGCAGTCGCGCTGGCCCAAGCGAAGGCGGGCTGAGCGAGCCTGCTGGATTGCTGGATTCATTCCTCTTCCAGCTGGAGCTGCGTGTGGTGAAAATGGAGTCCCACTCTGCAAGCTGGGGTCCGGTACCACCTGCAGGATCTGGCCTAGAAAGCAGCTACTGCTGTGAGTAAAGACCTCAAGAGTAAAGGTTAATTTTGTGCCTGGCCAAAGGCACCGCAAGTGGCTAGTGTTGCAAGGCTTTACGGGTTGACAAGCTGCGGGGGATGCTGGAGAGTTTTCTGAGAATCCATCGACTCCCTCCGCTGTGCGCGACAGTTGACGACAGCATTGCCTAGCAAAAGACCTGCTGCTCAGAGGGTTGCTGGCTTATCTGGGGGTCTTGGCTGTTCCCTTTGTTAGTGTGTAATTGGAGGCCTGAGGTGAAGGGTTAAGGTTAGGATGAGGAAAAGGAACAGAATAGGAAAAGGAACGAAGGCCGGCAGTCTCTTTTGCAATCTCGTTTCCTTGCAGTCATTACGGATGGAATCGCTCCGCCACAAAGGATGCTTTTCCCACCCGAGAAGATTTCTGTGGCTTGGCGGCAAAGGCAAAGTGTTGGAGCTGGACTCCACAACCTGGGCAACATGTGTTTCCTCAGCTCTGTTCTGCAGTGTTTGACCTACACTCCCCCTCTGGCCAATTACATGCTTTCCGGGGAACACAGCCAGTCGTGTGAGTACTTGTGAACATGTTCCTTGTGACCCTCTGGACAGCTCTGCAGGTGAAAGAAGAAGAATGACTATGTGAAGCAAACTCTGAGCTGTCCTGTTTTCCCTGTAGGCGCTGGCTTTTACTAGCGCAGGATATCCTGAGCTATCCCAGTCAGGACAGCTGATGGAGTGCTTGTGTTCAGTTAATGGCCTGTGGTCACACGTCGTGCAGGGGGGTGGTGGTTCTTTGGTCCCTGAGGTGAACGAATGATCGAGGGCATTGGGAAGTAAGGCACTTGATGAATCGTTGGCCTCTGGCTTTCTGGCTGGTAGGAAGATGACAACATTTTGGAGGAGGGCATCCCACGTGTTCAGTGTTCCTTCACAGCCGGCTTTCCGTCCTGCACTAGCACTGTGAGAACTGACAGAGTCGCTGTTGAACCGTGAGAAGAGTAAGACTCCCAAAGAGCACCGTGAAAGCCGTATGAGCTAGTCTGGCTCTTCCTGTGCAGCTGCCTGCAAAAGAGGGCCTGGCAGTGGTCGTTCCGGGGTTTGCTCAGGAAATGGGTGCTAGTACAGACTTGCTGGTTAATGCTTATGCCCACAGGCTGGGCTGTTGGCGCCTTTGGAGACGAGAGCGTGGAATGGAGAGCAGAGACCGCACTTAGAACTTTGGGGTTGTTGTTGCTCAAGGTTTTCCACAGGTACGTCGGTACCTTTCCCTCGACTGAGGTGCTTTCTTCCTTGTCTCTGGACAGGTCGTGCGCAAGGCTTCTGCATGCTGTGCACAATGGAGACGCACGTTAACCAGGTCCTGTTCTGCTCTGCCAGTGCCATCGAGCCTACGGCTGTCTTCAGTGACCTTAGACGTAAGTCATTTCAGACGGCATTCTTTGTAGCAAGGTGTGAATTTCCAGCGGGTTATGTCACGGGTGCCAAGGGTTTGGCGAGTGGAATGTTTTCAGGAAGAGTGCTTTGAGAAAAGCAGCGTTTCTGTCCTGTCCCTTCTTCTGAGATAAGCATTGTACTCTTTGTATTTCTTAGGGATAGGGGAGCACTTCTGTTTTGGCAGACAGGAAGATGCTCATGAATTCTTACGTTACACCGTGGCTGCTATGCAGACAGCTTGTTTGAGCGGAAGCACCGAGTAAGCAGAACCCGGTTAACCTTTAAGTGTTCTCTAGCGCTGCTGGCACCTTTGTTTCCTACCCTACATGAAAACCTTTGTCCGGGGTTTTTGTAGAAGAGACGAGCTCTTTAAACAAAGAGCTGAGTCTCTGCCTCAGCTCTTCTGAGTGCTGCTGCTCATTTGTTTCCAGCTTGGACAGCTCGTCGCAAGCCACCACGGTCATTCACCAAATATTTGGAGGGTTTCTACGATCCAGAGGTACGTTTTGAAACTGATACTGTCGTACGTTTTGAAACTGATACTGTCCTTAGAACTGGCCTGTGCCTTTGTGCCCGTTTGTCACAAAGAGCTTGCAGTGTGACTGAAGTAGCGGGTCCCAGCAATGTAAACGAGCAAAGTGAGTCTCCTTGGCAGTTGGTGAGGTGCTTCTGTTTGAATTGCAGTGACGTGCTTGAGCTGCCAAGCAGTTTCGGACTCCTATGAGGCGTTCCTTGATATCCCTTTGGAGATAACGGTGAGAGGTTTTAGAAGTGTGGCAGAAGGGGCGGTGGAAGGCGCCGAGCTTTTGGGGTTTGTTCTTGCTTTCTGTGGCTTTCTAAGCTCCACGGAGTTCCCTTAGGAATGCCCGCTGTTCACGGCAAAAGGGCTTGGTGGTGGTGGTGGCTGGGAAGCGGCTTGGACTCGGTCCTGCTCTGGAAGCCCCGTGAATGGTCTCCGTGTACGTGTGGGGTGTGGGGTTTAAGCTGGAGAGAGAGCAATGAGCATCTCTCCTACACTTGTGATTGGCATTTGTTTTGCTTTTGTTGTTTGTGCAAAGGCAAACCACAGGTTACGTAGCTGTGTGCTGCCACAGGCAGGTCGCTCTTTGTGTCAAAGTACAATCATTTTCAAACAAGGTCGGTGTTCAGCACGCTCTGCTCCTGCCTCCTGCTTTCAGAGTGTTTGCTGCTTCGCAGTAGGTGTGCCACGTGTGAAGGAGGGAGGCCCTCCGGCCAAAGCGTAGTCGCAGGTTTGGATTTGAGTGTGCGGGAGCTGAGGTGTCCTACTTTCTTCCTCATCCAGGCAGCCTCCTCGGTCTCTGGAGCGCTGGAAGAATTTGTGAGACCTGAACTGCTGGATGGTGAGAATTGCTACAAATGCAGCAAGTAAGG
Organism: Rhea pennata; assembly: GCF_028389875.1. Taxonomy (NCBI): domain Eukaryota; kingdom Metazoa; phylum Chordata; class Aves; order Rheiformes; family Rheidae; genus Rhea; species Rhea pennata. The sequence goes on along the minus strand of NW_026907702.1, from coordinate 415,983 downwards.
TTCCTCCTCCCGCCATTGGAGTGGGAGCTACTGGCTGAACGTGCTGTCCGTCTCAGAGCAGAAGCTGTCCTTGGACTTAATTGAGAAAGACAAAGGAGAGCACGAGAGGCAGCTTTAGCTTTTTCATGTTTTTTGTAGCTTTCAGTGTTGTTTTCCCTGGCGGTGGTCAGCCTTTCTAACTGTGAAGCTGCGCACGGACCTATCCCGACGGCCAGGAGTTAAAAGCCGTGTCCTCTGTGTAGCAGTGAGCTCAAGCAGGAAGGAGCTGCGCAGAGGGATTTGGGGTGGGAGGCGACAACAGCTTCCAGAAGGCCCTGGTGTTCCCTGTGGAAGGCAGCTGGGGGCCTAGGTGACTCTCAGCTGGCTGCCTGATAATGAACGTGAGCAAGCTCTGCTGGCTCGCTAGCAGGACAGCTTGCGCAGTTGTTGAATGGCAAAAACTGCAGCCAGGCATTCTGTGGATGGGTTTGGAACTCTCTGCCTTGTATTTTGACCTCAGAATTGGGAAGGAGGCTATGTCAGAGAGCATTACCGTGTATGTCCTGCCTTTGAGCGAGCCACGGAGCAAATTTAGCGGTTGGTTTCCAAGGATTTCAGACGGCTCAGTCTCTTTTCAGGTGACTGTTGGCATCTTGTATTTGTGATGCTGAGAACTGATCCGACTGGGAAGCGCTTTGCCGTTCCTGGTCCGGAGGACTGAGGCTCCCTTTCTCCAGCTCTCTTTCACTGTTGGCATTCCAGCAGAAAGAGGGGAGCCAGGCCCCGAGTTGGAAACAGCCACTTCTGCCTACCAGGCAACAGCAGCCTTGCGTTGCCTTCGGGAACTGCGCTCTGGCGAGAGAGTTACGCTCCTGCTGCCTTTTGAGTTGCTGGCGAGGCTTACTTTTGGGCACAGCAAAGATAGGTGCTCAGGCATTTGTTTGGCTACCAGAAGACAACGTTCCCAATGTGTATCGAGCTGCCCTCGTCCATCCTAGTAGGTTTGCTGCACGAGCACGGCTGAAATGCAGTGTGTGTCTTGAAGAGAAGAAGCACCACCTTAGACAAGGAAACGTCATTCTGCTCGGATGAGCGTGGAAAGCTGTTTGAGCTTTGGCGTGAGGGGGAAGGTGTGAAGATGCCTTGAAACAATTGCCTGTGCTTTCTTTGAAGGTGTGAGAAGACGGTTGCTGCGTCCAAGAGGTTTACAGTTCATCGCTCTTCCAACGTTCTCACCATAGCCCTGAAAAGATTTGCCGATTTCACTGGTGGGAAGATTAGCAAGGTATCTGTGCAGCTGTAATAATGTTTTCTTGGGAAGGGCGATTTCCCAAGGCAGAACACTGCTTTAAAGGTGGTTAATGTCTGCCGACTGTAACTGTAGCGACGGAAGATGTTGAGGAAAAATCAGCCCAAGAAGCAGGTCTTCCTCTTTCTCCTTCCGGCAGCAGCAAAGTTCCCATGTGACGATGAGCGTTTGCCCTGCTCTTGAAGAGCTGGTTTTGCCCTGAGCAGCTAGTTCTCTGCAACTGAAAGGACCGAATGTTGTGCCAGGGAAGACCGATTTCTGAGGAACCCAACAACGTCTGTCTAAACTCGCAGCCCATGTTCTTAGAGGTGCTTTTCTCCGGCTCTTCCGTCAAGTGTTCCCAGATGAGTTTAGAATGCCCTTGCTCTGTCTTCAGGACGTGAACTATCCAGAGTATTTGGACCTTCGAGCGTACATGTCTGAGTCAGCTGGAGAGCCAGTCTGCTACGCCTTGTACGCCGTGCTGGTGCACAGAGGTGCCAGCGGTCGTGCAGGGCACTATTTCTGCTTCGTCAAGGTAAGCATCAACTTCATTTCTTGCGGGGTAAAATCTGTGCTGGTGAAGAGAAACTTGCCGCAGCATGTTGCTGGCAACCACTGTTGTTAAGGGGAAAGGGCTCGCCGCATGTCTGCTTTGACGAGTCTTGGTGTATCCTTTGTCCGGGAGTGTGCTGTCTGGGATTTCCTGCAGAAAGCACGCAGTTGCTGTAAAGGCATCGGTGCCTTTGTTTGCAGGCCAGTAATGGACTATGGTATGAGATGAATGATGCCTCGGTAGTCCTTTGCGACATCAACACCGTTCTCAGTCAGCAGGCGTATTTACTTTTTTATATCAGGTAAGAGCAAGTATTCAAAGGGGTTCAGGGTAATTTTGCGCTACTGAAACTTCTTGTCCTCTGACGTGTTTTTCTTTCTGTCCTGGGAGGAAAGGACTGTTGGTAGAAATCAGTTCTGTCCAGCGTGCTATTCCCCGTGCCGTGTGTTGTCCTTCATTGCTTGGCCTTCACCTGCTGCACTTGCGTAACTTGTTACGTAGGTGCTCTCGGGAGCTGTCGAACGCCAGCAAGGAGAAATTGAGGCCGGAGGTGGTGTAAGGATGAGTCCCCTGCAAGGGACAGCTGTGGTAGCAAGACCAGCATCTAATGTTCAGCTTGTAGTCTTGGTTACGTTTTCAGTAGGACGGATCAGCTGCTGCAGGAAAGTGATAGGATGCGATTCAGCCCAAGAGGAGGCTGACAGACCACGTCTCAGCTGCGATCTCTGTTGTTTCCCAAGGTGCTGTGAGGAGACACTTGGAGAAGGCACTTCTTACGCACCTGTGCCATCCCCTGCCCCTTCGTTCCTTGGTCAGCAGGAGGCTAATAATAAGCAGGCCGGATTTCTGGGACCACAGCATCCTCCTCATATGATGAAGGTAAATGTGGGTGAAGAGAGAGAAGGAGAAAGGCATCAAATTGATAGTGGGATTATTCTCTCTCTTCCATCCTCCCTCCCTCCCTCCCTTCCTCCCTTCCTCCCTTCTTCATTCCCATCCTCCCTTCCTTCTTTTCTCCTTATTTTTTTTAGGGGGGTGGGTGGTGGTCACGTCTGCATTGTATTTTCCCTCCCACACTGCAGCTTTCTTCACAGCTCTCCTGCTGCAGCCAGAATCACTCAAACAGTGCCTAATGCTAAATCGTGTGTCAGCCCCGCTGCTTGTTTTCTTGCAGCTCCGCTTCCTGAAGCACTGCGAGACATTGCAAGTAGAGCCCAGGCCTGTGCAAATCATGAAAAAAAAGGGAAGATTGCTTGGTTTATTTGTAGTGCTGTCACTTCAGCTGAGCCAGCAAAACCAGAATGGCTTCTTCCAGAGTGCTGGCACAATTATGCTAGGGTTTTCAGGGAAAGTGTGAGGGGTGTGAGGTGGGGGAATGGAGGCACAAACATACGCACATATATGTAAAGGGAGAGAGAGAGAGAGACAGAGAGACATTTGGGAAGAGCTTTGATCCGTGTTCAGCTGTCTGGAAGGGCTTCCAAAAATGATGCTGTTTTACTTCCGATATCCAAAAACCAAAAGTAGGGATGAGAAATACTTGCCGGCCTTGCACGTAGAGTTAAAGCAGAGTGTTTTTTGTGTGTAAGGCTCCTGAGGCAACCTGTAGGACTACTGGGGCAGTAGGAGGGGATTGTGTTTGGGGCTTTGCAAAGCTGTGTGTTTGCATATGGCCATCTTACAGTCTCCTCTGTTGCAATACAGAGCTCAGGTCATTTAGAGAGAAAGCGAGCCCTGAAAGAGGATGCAGATAGCGCTGGTGTCCCAGAAACGGTCAGTCATTCTCTCAAGAGGAGGTGCTCTCAGAGGCTGCACCAAAACAGGCAAAACTGCCACCAGCAGCAGTATCGCAACGGCAGTTGGCGCACAGCTTCCCGTCGTGAGAGGAGCTGCTGGGGCAAGGGCAGAAGCTCCACCCAATGTCCTCGTTACAGACCCCAAAGCAGAGGACAAACAGAGCCAGACAGGTCACAGGAGCATTCTTGCAAAAGCAAGAGGCTCCCCGAGTCGTCACTCTCCAGAGGGCAGGATGGGCATCGCTTCAGCAGGCACCGAGCAGACTGGCACCGCTGTCCAGTGCAGGAGCAGCAGCCTGGAAAATGTTCTCATCAAAGACGAGCACCTCCAGCTGTGTCAGTTCCTGTGGGTTTTGAGGGCCCTACCTGGAAGACTGGAAAGCCAGGAAGCAGAAAAAGAGGCCATCCGCGTGCAGAAGGGAGCGACATCAAAACGGAAGGGAAACGGCGAAGGGTGGAGAAAAGAGATTTCAGCAGTGCGCTCCTCGTTCTTCTCTGGCTGATCCTCTGGTGCTCCCAGTTGGCTTTGAAGAACTCTGAGTAGTGCAGAGTCTCTCTGGAGATCATGTAGGTAGGTTGATCAAGTGAAGCTAGGGGAGCTGTGTTAGACCTTAGAATCATGTCTGCACACGGTTCTTGATAAGGCTACAAGAATGCTTGTTCTCATGCATGAAATCTATGACTGCAGAATCATAGATTTGTCATATGCACAGAGGATAACTAGACACCCGGAGCTTTTACAAAGAGTGGTGTAGAAAACTAAAAGGCATAAAATGCCGAACCCCAGAGGTTTCATATGAGGCATAGAACAAGGCAAGAACTAGCCTTGCTTACTGGTTTGTGTGCCAGCCAAGACCTAATGTCCACTCGACCTCTGAGGGTGTCCGTGTCTTAGGAAGGCAGACGTTCAGAAATGACCACAGAGCAGCTGCAAATCACCGCCTGCAGCAGACCTGCTAAAATGCAGTCCCTTAGAGGCATCAAGCAGCACCTCTCTGTTGTCTGTCCTTGCCTCTTTCCTTCCGACAGTATGATCTGGATTTCTCTGTGCTCCATGTTGACAGCGGCAAGCATAAGGAGAAGAAGAAAAAGAGGAGACCCATGAAGAAGCTGAAAAGCTGCTTGGAATGCTCAGATCCTCATTTGCAGAAGTGCCCGTGGGAGGAGAAGGAAGAAGCCCATCCTGCAGGCGGCTCTCTATGGGAGCAGTAGAGGAACAGTGGCAGTGAAGAGCTCCACGGGGACGGGCAGCCTTCCCGTGCAGCTGGCAGCCAGAAATAGAGCTCCATCGCATCCCGCGGGGAGCTGCAAGGTAAGGGGCCAGAGGAAGTGTGCGGGATTCCTTTTCATTTGAGCAGAGCATATTCTTTTAAATGCTTTCTAAATGCTTGCGTGAGGAAGGCTGTGCGGTATGCCCTGGCTTCCAAATACTCTGCCTTAATTAAAAGAAAGATGCAAGGTTAGCTGCTATGCTTGTTTGTTTCCAGTTTTGAGTGGCTACTAGGACAGAAGGCAAAAGCACCACCAAATGTCACGTCCCTAAGGTCTACGATGTGCCAGGAAAGCAGGTAGCCACGTCCTGCTTTCTGCACAGTACCCGCGTCTTAGCAGGCAACTGAAATACAGTGGCTTTGCCAGGAAGGCTTTTGGAAGCCTCCCCCTCAAGGTGGGTTCAGGCCCGGAGTCCCAGTGCACGTCAAGCTGTGGGCAGGCTCAGGTCTTTGCTCTCTAGAAAGCAAACCGCTGAGCAGATGGGTTTGTGCTGAATGTCATGCCAGGGAGTGAGCCCGCTTCCTTTTGTCGTTCAGATGCAGAGCTTGCGGCCAGCAGCCTTGAAGACTCTGACTAAGCTTACCATCAAGGGCACAGCTTACCATCAGCCCCAACAGGTAGCCATTCTCCAAACAACGCTAACCAATCCAAGCTTGAAAATTGTTCAAACACTAGAACAATAAAAGTACTGTCAAAACCAAACCCAGTGCTTGGTGGTGCTTCAGCCTTCTGTATGGAATTGCAGCAAGAGAAGAAGGCTTTTTTTTCACAGTTCTTTTCCCGTAGGCGTCCTTTTATAGCAGGTGCCAGTAATGCCGACGGGTGGTGGAGATTCCGCTGGCGCACAGTGCCTGGCAGTAGCCAAGGTCCGAATGGGGTGCAGCGGGAGCGCCCAGCGGGAGTGCAGGAAGCAAGGGGCTGTGCTGGTCGGGCAGGTGGAGCGTCAGCAGAGCTGATGAGCAGCTGCTAGTGCTTGCCTGGGACTGGGTGGGTGTGTGGAAGCGAGGCTAAGGGGAACTGATGATGCCTGGCAACTGTGTAAGGTAAAGGGAAATCCCAGGAGGCCCCTGTGGAGAATGAGGGGGTGTTTTGGGGTGCACGGCCACACACACGCGGCTGGTCCTGACAAGACAGCCATGTGCGTCCATTGCAGCTGTTCCAGTTAGATTCCCAGGGGCCAAACGTCTAGTGTGGCAAGCCAGCACAAACACACACACACACACACACACACACACATACACACACACACACACCCCCAAACACTCTTCAGCAGCAAGCAGTTTATTAGTAAATACTTACAAACAGACCGACCTGATGGTAATCTCGAGAAGGACCACTCCCATGCTTGTCCCGATCGTCTGCATGGTGAGAGAGAGAGTCGTCAGGCACAATCTTTTTGGGCGTCCCCGAGGAGGCAACGTGGTCCTCTGTTGTGTAGCAGCCTCCCTCTCCTTTGGAAAAATTCCGGTATTTCTGATGATTCGCGGTAGGTGGGAGTCCCGGCACCTGGGGCCAACAAGTGCAGGGAGCCTAGCCCAACTCCGGCCCGGTTGCATAACCGGGCTATGATACTGCGCAGGTGTGCAGACTTATTCCGGGGGCCACATTGACTCTGGGGGTCGCTATTTCATTACTCTTCAACTTCTGACCTTCAGGTTGACTGCTTCTCATGGTTATTTTGTGGCTGGAAGCCACAGAACTTATATGTAACCAACTGCTGTTCTTTCTCACAGATTTCCAAGACCTTGTTAGTTATTTGTATTCCGCTTAACACAACAGTACTGTTGTAGACACCCAAAAGTTACAACAGGAACATTCTCACCAAGTATCAGGTAGTACAGATACAAAAGTTACAACACGGACAGTTCCCACCAAGGATCATGTAGTAGGGATACAGCAGCCAAGGCAGAGGTGCCAGCGCCAGCAACGTGGGGAAGGGCTGCAGCCAAGCAGGGCGCAGCGGGGCCACAGGGGCCGTGCCACGGCCTGGCGCAGGGGTGCGGCGGCAGGCAGGCCGCGCCAGGGCCGGCACTGGGCAGTGGAGCCGGGCGGCACCGTGTGCGGCCCTGGAGCAGGCAGCCGTGCCGGGGCCCTGGATGTCATCTGGATGTCATCTCCAGGCATATGGAGGAAAAGAAGGTGATGAGGAGTAGTCAGCATGGATTCACCAAGGGGAACTCCTGCTTAACCAATCTGACAGCCCTCTATGATGGAATGACTGGCTGGGTAGAGGAGGGGAGAGCAGTGGACAGTACGTACCTTGACTTCAGCCAGGCTTTTGACACTGTCTCCCATAACATCCTCCTGGGTAAGCCCGCAGGATGTGTGGGTTAGACGAGTGGACAGTGAGGTGGATTGAGAGCTGGCTGAATGGCAGAGCTCAGAGGGTCGTCATCAGTGGTGCGGAGTCTAGCTGGAGGCCTGTGGCTAGTGGAGTCCCCCAGGGCTCAGGACTGGGTCCTGTGCTGGTCAGCTTCTTCATCCAAGACCTGGATGAAGGGACAGAGTGCCTGCTCTGCAAGTTTGCCGATGACACCAAGCTGGGAGCAGTGGCTGATACACCTGAGGGCTGTGCTGCCGTTCAGAGAGACCTGGAGAGGCCGCAGAGCTGGGCGGAGAGGAACCTCAGGAGGTTCAACAAAGGCATGTGCACGGTCCTGCACCTAGGGAGAAATAACCCCAGGCACCAGCACAGGCTGGGGGCTGACCTGCTCGAAAGCAGCTCTGCAGGGAAGGACCTGCGAATGCTGGTGGACGACAAGCTGACCACGAGGTAGCAACGTGCCCTTGTGGCCAGGAAGGCCAATGGTATCCTGGGGTGCCTTAGGAAGAGTGTTGCCAGCACGTCGAGGGAGGTGATCGTGCCCCTCTGCTCAGCCCTGCTGAGGCCTCATCTCGACTACTGCGTCCAGGTCTGGGCTCCCCAGTACAACAGAGACGTGGAGCTACTGCAGAGAGCATCCAGCATAGGGCTATGAGGATGGTCGGGGGCTGGAGCATCTGCCCCCTGAGGAACGGCTGCGAGAGCTGCCCCTGTTGAGCCTGGAGAAGAGACGACTGAGAGGAGATCTTACCAACGTCTCTAAGTACCTGAAGGGAGGGTGTCAAGGGGACGGGGACAAACTCTTTTCAGTTGTGCCAGGTGACAGGACAAGACGCAATGGGCACAAACCGAAGCACCGGAAGGTCCGCCTGAACGTGAGGAGGAATTTCTTCCCCGTGAGAGTGACAGAGCGCTGCAACAGGTTGCCCAGAGAAGTTGTGGAGTCTCCTTCTCTGGAGCCATTCAAAGCCTGCCTGGATGCAGCCCTGTCTAACATGCTCCAGGGGACGCGGCTTGAGCAGGGGCGTTGGTCTCAATGATCTCCAGAGGTCCCTTCCCACCCCACCGATTCCGCAGTTCTGCGACCGCTCGGCCCGGGCGCGGGCCTAGCCGGGCCCGCCCGAGGCCCCGGAGGCTGCGGCGGGGCGGGGCAGCAGCGCCAGCGAAGGTCACTGGGCATGCCGCGCGTCGCTCACGGCGCTCCCCGCCCCTCCCGCGCCCCGATTGGCTCTCTGCCCCCACCTGGCCTGCCGCTCAGCCAGCCAGCGCGGAGGTGGGCGGGGCCCGGCAGCAGCCCGTGGGCTTGGCAGCCTGGCGGGGCGGCACGGCACTTGCTCGCCGCCGCCCTCTCAGCGGCAGCCGCCAGCCCGGAGCCTGGCGCCGGCCCCGGGCTCCACGCACCAGCTGCCCGCGCTGCCCGCCGGCGCTGGAGGCAGGCGCGCCAGGACACAGCGGGCATCCTGCCCTCCGGCGAGCTGCGCCCGCGGAGTCGACCAAGCTGGGGGCCGAGAGAGGCCCTCAGGCGAGGGCCTTGCGGCTGGCATGGGGCCGGTGAGAGCCCTTGGGTTTGGCCCCTGCTCTAACTCCCACCACTGCCCTGAAGCCCTGCCCCGACCCCAACGCTGCTGCTCGTTCGCAACCCAAGCCCCTGCCCTAACACCCAGCCCCACACCCTCACCGCCCAGCCCGAGCCCAAGTCGAGCGCCCCTTAGCCTGCCTCTCACCCCAGCCCTCACCTGAGCCCTCAGCCCAGTTCCCAGCCGTGTGGTGCTTGCCCGGAGCCCTCGCCTGGACCCAAGAAGGCAGCCCATGCCCAGCCGCTTGCCCGCAACGCTGAGCAGAGCTCTGACCCCTCCCTCAAGCCTCCCCCGATCCCAAACCCCGAAAAGGCAAGCAGCAACCCACAGGCCATGGCCAAAACACTAGGCCCTAACCAGAACCCCAAAGTCCAACCTGAAACACTAACCCTCTCCCGGTTTCCTCTGGACCGAGTAAAGCACGCGCGCTGTAGCACTCCGTGTTCTGAGTTAATGGCAGTGTTCAAGGGAAGGCAATTTCTTCCAGGTTATGCCTGATAAAGCATGCTTTCCTGTACGGTCACATTAGGCACGAGGTTCGTGCTCCAGAAGGCCTTTTGCCCACATCCTACTGACAGAGTTCACAGACATGGTGACTTTTTTGCTCCGTTTCACAGTCCAGCTGTGAAATGCAGTCTTCACGTCTGAGCAGGGAGGCACGTGGAGGCAGGAGGAGGCTCCCTGCAGAGCTGCTTTCCAGTAGGTCAGCCCCCAGCTTGAGGGAGGGAGTTGCCTTTCCTGCCTCCTAAGCACTTGGACTACATCCCCAGCCGAGTGACGGTCTCCATTATCGAGCTCCCAGGAAACACCTGGTCCACCCTCACAGCGTGCCCCACTCAGTAACAGCTCGACCATGCCAGAACTGTGAGCGTTAGCACGACCAGCTTTGTGCAAGCCAAAGCTAGCACCACGTGCTTAGAAGAAGAAGGGCTGTGTGTCTCTGAGGGCCGTTCGCTCTCCTCAGAGCTCCATCCAATTAAAGCAGAGCCTTCCCACCAGTAATCTGTTAACATCTCTCTTCTGGAGAGATGGCAGATTATGCTCCCCACTGCCACAAATACGAGGGGGCTAACAGGTTCAGCTGGCACGCTTAGAAGCAGGCATTTGTCCATAGTCTCCGAAGCTCGTAGTAAGACTTCACACAATGCGCCTTTGCGCCTTTAAACAGCCTCCTTCCTCTTTTCTTCCTCTTCCTCTTCCTCGTCTTCTGTTAGGAAGGAAATGCTGGCTGGCTCCGGAAGCATTGCTTTGCCCTTCCAGGTGCAGACCCTTCCCTCAGAGCAGCTCAGAGAGACAAGGTTGAGCTGGAGTACCGTTTGCGGAAGGAAACGGAGGAACCACCCAATGCCGTCTGAAAAGACCGTCCCAAGCAAGCCGCTTTGGCCACACGCCTGTGCACATAGCCCAGAGGTTGCCAAAGAAATTGAGCAAAGCATCCCCCACTAGGCACTTGTCAATCAGCTGCTTTCACTAGTTCAGTGAAGACTCTCTTATGCTTTAATCCTGCAGCACTAAGTTTGCTCACGGCGCGCAAAGGGAGAGAGCAGCCCTGTTGCTGGGAAGCCTTCTGGAGAGAGCAGGTCAAAGCATGCTCGCAACGATGAGGACACACTCTATGACGAATGCGTAGGAGTGTCAGGTTTCTCTGCTAATTCCTGGAGACAGGTGAGCTTGTGCAGAGGCTCCCAGAACGACTTAGAAGCTTTCTGGAGTGCCGGTGTCTTTCTTCACAGAGGCTTGCTCGTAAGGGCCACTGAAGGGCTGTGTTTCTCTGGTAGCAGTAGTGCAAAATCCACCGATTGCTTTCCCTCCGGACCTGGAGAGAATTCCTTGAAAAGGACCCCGTTGTGCTCTAGAAGCCTTTGGGACAGCGTGACGGACGGCCGAAGAGGGGGAAAAACCATTTGCAGCAACGTGGGCCTGGCGGCCCAAACTGCCCCACAGCTGCGGTGACAGCAGCGTGCCTTTTTTTCTTAGCAGGCTTATTCTGCCCGGGGAGGGAGCACGGTCCCCACCCCCGCCACGAGCGGGGCAGCGCAGCAGCCGCCGGCTGCGGACGGTGCCCGGTGGCCCCGGGCGCCGGCTGAGCGCGTCTCTGCCGGGGCCGCGGGGCCAAAAGGGGGCAGGGCCATGCCCAGGGCCCCGACACACGCCCGTCACAGACACACTGCGGTCCGATTGGTTGCACCACAGCAGGGCCGTCCCACTGGGCTGGCGGGCGCCTGCTCATTGGCTGAGGTGCCCCCGTCACAATGGCCCGCAGGGCTGGGGTCGCTCTGCGGCAGAGAGGGCGGCAGCGCAGCAGCTCCTCGCGCGCTCTCTGCCCCGGCGCTTGCAGTCGCGCTGGCCCAAGCGAAGGCGGGCTGAGCGAGCCTGCTGGATCGCTGGGCTCATTCCTCTTCCAGCTGGAGCTGCGTGTGGTGAAAATGGAGTCCCACTCTGCAAGCTGGGGTCCGGTACCACCTGCAGGATCTGGCCTAGAAAGCAGCTACTGCTGTGAGTAAAGACCTCAAGAGTAAAGGTTAATTTTGTGCCTGGCCAAAGGCACCGCAAGTGGCTAGTGTTGCAAGGCTTTACGGGTTGACAAGCTGCGGGGGATGCTGGAGAGTTTTCTGAGAATCCATCGACTCCCTCCACTGTGCGTTACAGTTGACGACAGCATTGCCTAGCAAAAGACCTGCTGCTCAGAGGGTTGCTGGCTTATCTGGGGGTCTTGGCTGTTCCCTTTGTTAGCGTTTGCAATTGGAGGCCTGAGGTGAAGGGTTAAGGTTAGGATGAGGAAAAGGAACAGAATAGGAAAAGGAACGAAGGCCGGCAGTCTCTTTTGCAATCTCGTTTCCTTGCAGTCATTACGGATGGAATCGCTCCGCCACAAAGGATGCTTTTCCCACCCGAGAAGATTTCTGTGGCTTGGCGGCAAAGGCAAAGTGTTGGAGCTGGACTCCACAACCTGGGCAACACGTGTTTCCTCAACTCTGTTCTGCAGTGTTTGACCTACACTCCCCCTCTGGCCAATTACATGCTTTCCGGGGAACACAGCCAGTCGTGTGAGTACTTGTGAACATGTTCCTTGTGACCCCCTGGACAGCTCTGCAGGTGAAAGAAGAAGAATGACTATGTGAAGCAAACTCTGAGCTGTCCTGTTTTCCCTGTAGGCGCTGGCTTTTACTAGCACAGGATATCCTGAGCTATCCCAGTCAGGACAGCTGATGGAGTGCTTGTGTTCAGTTAATGGCCTGTGGTCACACGTCGTGCAGGGGGGTGGTGGTTCTTTGGTCCCTGACGTGAACGAATGATCGAGGGCATTGGGAAGTAAGGCACTTGATGAATCGTTGGCCTCTGGCTTTCTGGCTGGTAGGAAGATGACAACATTTTGGAGGAGGGCATCCCACGTGTTCAGTGTTCCTTCACAGCTGGCTTTCCGTCCTGCACGAGCACTGTGAGAACTGACAGAGTCGCTGTTGAACCGTGAGAAGAGTAAGACTCCCAAAGAGCACCGTGAAAGCCGTATGAGCTAGTCTGGCTCTTCCTGTGCAGCTGCCTGCAAAAGAGGGCCTGGCAGTGGTCGTTCCGGGGTTTGCTCAGGAAATGGGTGCTAGTACAGACTTGCTGGTTAATGCTTATGCCCACAGGCTGGGCTGTTGGCGCCTTTGGAGACGAGAGCGTGGAATGGAGAGCAGAGACCGCACTTAGAACTTTGGGGTTGTTGTTGCTCAAGGTTTTCCACAGGTACGTCGGTACCTTTCCCTCGACTGAGGTGCTTTCTTCCTTGTCTCTGGACAGGTCGTGCGCAAGGCTTCTGCATGCTGTGCACAATGGAGACGCACGTTAACCAGGTCCTGTTCTGCTCTGCCAGTGCCATCGAGCCTACGGCTGTCTTCAGTGACCTTAGACGTAAGTCATTTCAGACGGCATTCTTTGTAGCAAGGTGTGAATTTCCAGCGGGTTATGTCACGGGTGCCAAGGGTTTGGCGAGTGGAATGTTTTCAGGAAGAGTGCTTTGAGAAAAGCAGTGTTTCTGTCCTGTCCCTTCTTCTGAGATAAGCATTGTACTCTTTGTCTTTGTATTTCTTAGGGATAGGGGAGCACTTCTGTTTTGGCAGACAGGAAGATGCTCATGAATTCTTACGTTACACCGTGGCTGCTATGCAGACAGCTTGTTTGAGCGGAAGCACCGAGTAAGCAGAACCCGGTTAACCTTTAAGTGTTCTCTAGCGCTGCTGGCACCTTTGTTTCCTACCCTACGTGAAAACCTTTGTCCGGGGTTTTTGTAGAAGAGACGAGCTCTTTAAACAAAGAGCTGAGTCTCTGCCTCAGCTCTTCTGAGTGCTGCTGCTCATTTGTTTCCAGCTTGGACAGCTCGTCGCAAGCCACCACGGTCATTCACCAAATATTTGGAGGGTTTCTACGATCCAGAGGTACGTTTTGAAACTGATACTGTCCTTAGAACTGGCCTGTGCCTTTGTGCCCGTTTGTCACAAAGAGCTTGCAGTGTGACTGAAGTAGCGGGTCCCAGCAATGTAAACGAGCAAAGTGAGTCTCCTTGGCAGTTGGTGAGGTGCTTCTGTTTGAATTGCAGTGACGTGCTTGAGCTGCCAAGCAGTTTCGGACTCCTATGAGGCGTTCCTTGATATCCCTTTGGAGATAACGGTGAGAGGTTTTAGAAGTGTGGCAGAAGGGGCGGTGGAAGGCGCCGAGCTTTTGGGGTTTGTTCTTGCTTTCTGTGGCTTTCTAAGCTCCACGGAGTTCCCTTAGGAATGCCCGCTGTTCACGGCAAAAGGGCTTGGTGGTGGTGGTGGCTGGGAAGCGGCTTGGACTCGGTCCTGCTCTGGAAGCCCCGTGAATGGTCTCCGTGTACGTGTGGGGTGTGGGGTTTAAGCTGGAGAGAGAGCAATGAGCATCTCTCCTACACTTGTGATTGGCATTTGTTTTGCTTTTGTTGTTTGTGCAAAGGCAAACCACAGGTTACGTAGCTGTGTGCTGCCACAGGCAGGTCGCTCTTTGTGTCAAAGTACAATCATTTTCAAACAAGGTCGGTGTTCAGCACGCTCTGCTCCTGCCTCCTGCTTTCAGAGTGTTTGCTGCTTCGCAGTAGGTGTGCCACGTGTGAAGGAGGGAGGCCCTCCGGCCAAAGCGTAGTCGCAGGTTTGGATTTGAGTGTGCGGGAGCTGAGGTGTCCTACTTTCTTCCTCATCCAGGCAGCCTCCTCGGTCTCTGGAGCGCTGGAAGAATTTGTGAGACCTGAACTGCTGGATGGTGAGAATTGCTACAAATGCAGCAAGTAAGGTTCCTCCTCCCGCCATTGGAGTGGGAGCTACTGGCTGAACGTGCTGTCCGTCTCAGAGCAGAAGCTGTCCTTGGACTTAATTGAGAAAGACAAAGGAGAGCACGAGAGGCAGCTTTAGCTTTTTCATGTTTTTTGTAGCTTTCAGTGTTGTTTTCCCTGGCAGTGGTCAGCCTTTCTAACTGTGAAGCTGCGCACGGACCTATCCCGACGGCCAGGAGTTAAAAGCCGTGTCCTCTGTGTAGCAGTGAGCTCAAGCAGGAAGGAGCTGCGCAGAGGGATTTGGGGTGGGAGGCGACAACAGCTTCCAGAAGGTCCTGGTGTTCCCTGTGGAAGGCAGCTGGGGGCCTAGGTGACTCTCAGCTGGCTGCCTGATAATGAACGTGAGCAAGCTCTGCTGGCTCGCTAGCAGGACAGCTTGCGCAGTTGTTGAATGGCAAAAACTGCAGCCAGGCATTCTGTGGATGGGTTTGGAACTCTCTGCCTTGTATTTTGACCTCAGAATTGGGAAGGAGGCTATGTCAGAGAGCATTACCGTGTATGTCCTGCCTTTGAGCGAGCCACGGAGCAAATTTAGCGGTTGGTTTCCAAGGATTTCAGACGGCTCAGTCTCTTTTCAGGTGACTGTTGGCATCTTGTATTTGTGATGCTGAGAACTGATCCGACTGGGAAGCGCTTTGCCGTTCCTGGTCCGGAGGACTGAGGCTCCCTTTCTCCAGCTCTCTTTCACTGTTGGCATTCCAGCAGAAAGAGGGGAGCCAGGCCCCGACTTGGAAACAGCCACTTCTGCCTACCAGGCAACAGCAGCCTTGCGTTGCCTTTGGGAACTGCGCTCTGGTGAGAGAGTTACGCTCCTGCTGCCTTTTGAGTTGCTGGTGAGGCTTACTTTTGGGTGCAGCAAAGATAGGTGCTCAGGCATTTGTTTGGCTACCAGAAGACAATGTTCCCAATGTGTATCGAGCGGCCCTCGTCCATCCTAGTAGGTTTGCTGCACGAGCACGGCTGAAATGCAGTGTGTGTCTTGAAGAGAAGAAGCACCACCTTAGACAAGGAAACGTCATTCTGCTCGGATGAGCGTGGAAAGCTGTTTGAGTTTTGGCGTGAGGGGGGAGGTGTGAAGATGCCTTGAAACAATTGCCTGTGCTTGCTTTGAAGGTGTGAGAAGACGGTTGCTGCGTCCAAGAGGTTTACAATTCATCGCTCTTCCAACGTTCTCACCATAGCCCTGAAAAGATTTGCCGATTTCACTGGTGGGAAGATTAGCAAGGTATCTGTGCAGCTGTAATAATGTTTTCTTGGGAAGGGCGATTTCCCAAGGCAGAACACTGCTTTAAAGGTGGTTAATGTCTGCCGACTGTAACTGTAGCGACGGAAGATGTTGAGGAAAAATCAGCCCAAGAAGCAGGTCTTCCTCTTTCTCCTTCCGGCAGCAGCAAAGTTCCCATGTGACGATGAGCGTTTGCCCTGCTCTTGAAGAGCTGGTTTTGCCCTGAGCAGCTAGTTCTCTGCAACTGAAAGGACCGAATGTTGTGCCAGGGAAGACCAATTTCTGAGGAACCCAACAACGTCTGTCTAAACTCGCAGCCCATGTTCTTAGAGGTGCTTTTCTCCGGCTCTTCCGTCAAGTGTTCCCAGATGAGTTTAGAATGCCCTTGCTCTGTCTTCAGGACGTGAACTATCCAGAGTATTTGGACCTTCGAGCGTACATGTCTGAGTCAGCTGGAGAGCCAGTCCGCTACGCCTTGTACGCCGTGCTGGTGCACAGAGGTGCCAGCGGTCGTGCAGGGCACTATTTCTGCTTCGTTAAAGTAAGCATCAACTTCATTTCTTGCGGGGTAAAATCTGTGCTGGTGAAGAGAAACTTGCCGCAGCATGTTGCTGGCAACCACTGTTGTTAAGGGGAAAGGGCTCGCCGCATGTCTGCTTTGACGAGTCTTGGTGTATCCTTTGTCCGGGAGTGTGCTGTCTGGGATTTCCCGCAGAAAGCACGCAGTTGCTGTAAAGGCATCGGTGCCTTTGTTTGCAGGCCAGTAATGGACTATGGTATGAGATGAATGATGCCTCGGTAGTCCTTTGCGACATCAACACCGTTCTCAGTCAGCAGGCGTATTTACTTTTTTATATCAGGTAAGAGCAAGTATTCAAAGGGGTTCAGGGTAATTTTGCGCTACTGAAACTTCTTGTCCTCTGACGTGTTTTTCTTTCTGTCCTGGGAGGAAAGGACTGTTGGTAGAAATCAGTTCTGTCCAGCGTGCTATTCCCCGTGCCGTGTGTTGTCCTTCATTGCTTGGCCTTCACCTGCTGCACTTGCGTAACTTGTTACGTAGGTGCTCTCGGGAGCTGTCGAACGCCAGCAAGGAGAAATTGAGGCCGGAGGTGGTGTAAGGATGAGTCCCCTGCAAGGGACAGCCGTGGTAGCAAGACCAGCATCTAATGTTCAGCTTGTAGTCTTGGTTACGTTTTCAGTAGGATGGATCAGCTGCTGCAGGAAAGTGATAGGATGCGATTCAGCCCAAGAGGAGGCTGACAGACCACGTCTCAGCTGCGATCTCTGTTGTTTCCCAAGGTGCTGTGAGGAGACACTTGGAGAAGGCACTTCTTACGCACCTGTGCCATCCCCTGCCCCTTCGTTCCTTGGTCAGCAGGAGGCTAATAATAAGCAGGCCGGATTTCTGGGACCACAGCATCCTCCTCATATGATGAAGGTAAATGTGGGTGAAGAGAGAGAAGGAGAAAGGCATCAAATTGATAGTGGGATTATTCTCTCTCTTCCGTCCTCCCTCCCTCCCTCCCTCCCTCCCTTCCTCCCTTCTTCATTCCCATCCTCCCTTCCTTCTTTTCTCCTTATTTTTTTTAGGGAGGTGGGTGGTGGTCACGTCTGCATTGTATTTTCCCTCCCACACTGCAGCTTTCTTCACAGCTCTCCTGCTGCAGCCAGAATCACTCAAACAGTGCCTAATGCTAAATCGTGTGTCAGCCCCGCTGCTTGTTTTCTTGCAGCTCCGCTTCCTGAAGCACTGCGAGACATTGCAAGTAGAGCCCAGGCCTGTGCAAATCATGAAAAAAAAGGGAAGATTGCTTGGTTTATTTGTAGTGCTGTCACTTCAGCTGAGCCAGCAAAACCAGAATGGCTTCTTCCAGAGTGCTGGCACAATTATGCTAGGGTTTTCAGGGAAAGTGTGAGGGGTGTGAGGTGGGGGAATGGAGGCACAAACATACGCACATATATGTAAAGGGAGAGAGAGAGAGAGACAGAGAGACATTTGGGAAGAACTTTGATCCGTGTTCAGCTGTCTGGAAGGGCTTCCAAAAATGATGCTGTTTTACTTCCGATATCCAAAAACCAAAAGTAGGGATGAGAAATACTTGCCGGCCTTGCACGTAGAGTTAAAGCAGAGTGTTTTTTGTGTGTAAGGCTCCTGAGGCAACCTGTAGGACTACTGGGGGAGTAGGAGGGGATTGTGTTTGGGGCTTTGCAAAGCTGTGTGTTTGCATATGGCCATCTTACAGTCTCCTCTGTTGCAATACAGAGCTCAGGTCATTTAGAGAGAAAGCGAGCCCTGAAAGAGGATGCAGATAGCGCTGGTGTCCCAGAAACGGTCAGTCATTCTCTCAAGAGGAGGTGCTCTCAGAGGCTGCACCAAAACAGGCAAAACTGCCACCAGCAGCAGTATCGCAACGGCAGTTGGCACACAGCTTCCCGTCGTGAGAGGAGCTGCTGGGGCAAGGGCAGAAGCTCCACCCAATGTCCTCGTTACAGACCCCAAAGCAGAGGACAAACAGAGCCAGACAGGTCACAGGAGCATTCTTGCAAAAGCAAGAGGCTCCCCGAGTCGTCACTCTCCAGAGGGCAGGATGGGCATCGCTTCAGCAGGCACCGAGCAGACTGGCACCGCTGTCCAGTGCAGGAGCAGCAGCCTGGAAAATGTTCTCATCAAAGACGAGCACCTCCAGCTGTGTCAGTTCCTGTGGGTTTTGAGGGCCCTACCTGGAAGACTGGAAAGCCAGGAAGCAGAAAAAGAGGCCATCCGCGTGCAGAAGGGAGCGACATCAAAACGGAAGGGAAACGGCGAAGGGTGGAGAAAAGAGATTTCAGCAGTGCGCTCCTCGTTCTTCTCTGGCTGATCCTCTGGTGCTCCCAGTTGGCTTTGAAGAACTCTGAGTAGTGCAGAGTCTCTCTGGAGATCACGTAGGTAGGTTGATCAAGTGACGCTAGGGGAGCTGTGTTAGACCTTAGAATCACGTCTGCACACGGTTCTTGATAAGGCTACAAGAATGCTTGTTCTCATGCATGAAATCTATGACTGCAGAATCATAGATTTGTCATATGCACAGAGGATAACTAGACACCCGGAGCTTTTACAAAGAGTGGTGTAGAAAACTAAAAGGCATAAAATGCCGAACCCCAGAGGTTTCATATGAGGCATAGAACAAGGCAAGAACTAGCCTTGCTTACTGGTTTGTGTGCCAGCCAGGACCTAATGTCCACTCGACCTCTGAGGGTGTCCGTGTCTTAGGAAGGCAGACGTTCAGAAATGACCACAGAGCAGCTGCAAATCACCGCCTGCAGCAGACCTGCTAAAATGCAGTCCCTTAGAGGCATCAAGCAGCACCTCTCTGTTGTCTGTCCTTGCCTCTTTCCTTCCGACAGTATGATCTGGATTTCTCTGTGCTCCATGTTGACAGCGGCAAGCATAAGGAGAAGAAGAAAAAGAGGAGACCCATGAAGAAGCTGAAAAGCTTCTTGGAATGCTCAGATCCTCATTTGCAGAAGTGCCCGTGGGAGGAGAAGGAAGAAGCCCATCCTGCAGGCTGCTCTCTATGGGAGCAGTAGAGGAACAGTGGCAGTGAAGAGCTCCACGGGGACGGGCAGCCTTCCTGTGCAGCTGGCAGCCAGAAATAGAGCTCCATCGCATCCCGCGGGGAGCTGCAAGGTAAGGGGCCAGAGGAAGTGTGCGGGATTCCTTTTCATTCGAGCAGAGCATATTCTTTTAAATGCTTTCTAAATGCTTGCGTGAGGAAGGCTGTGTGGTATGCCCTGGCTTCCAAATACTCTGCCTTAATTAAAAGAAAGACGCGAGGTTAGCTGCTATGCTTGTTTGTTTCCAATTTTGAGTGGCTACTAGGACAGAAGGCAAAAGCACCACCAAATGTCACGTCCCTAAGGTCTACGATGTGCCAGGAAAGCAGGTAGCCACGTCCTGCTTTCTGCACAGTACCCGCGTCTTAGCAGGCAACTGAAATACAGTGGCTTTGCCAGGAAGGCTTTTGGAAGCCTCCCCCTCAAGGTGGGTTCAGGCCCGGAGTCCCAGCGCACGTCAAGCTGTGGGCAGGCTCAGGTCTTTGCTCTCTAGAAAGCAAACCGCTGAGCAGATGGGTTTGTGCTGAATGTCATGCCAGGGAGTGAGCCCGCTTCCTTTTGTCGTTCAGATGCAGAGCTTGCGGCCAGCAGCCTTGAAGACTCTGACTAAGCTTACCATCAAGGGCACAGCTTACCATCAGCCCCAACAGGTAGCCATTCTCCAAACAACGCTAACCAATCCAAGCTTGAAAATTGTTCAAACACTAGAACAATAAAAGTACTGTCAAAACCAAACCCAGTGCTTGGTGGTGCTTCAGCCTTCTGTACGGAATTGCAGCAAGAGAAGAAGGCTTTTTTTTCACAGTTCTTTTCCCGTAGGCGTCCTTTTATAGCAGGTGCCAGTAATGCCGACGGGTGGTGGAGATTCCGCTGGCGCACAGTGCCTGGCAGTAGCCAAGGTCCGAATGGGGTGCAGCGGGAGCGCCCAGCGGGAGTGCAGGAAGCAAGGGGCTGTGCTGGTCGGGCAGGTGGAGCGTCAGCAGAGCTGATGAGCAGCTGCTAGTGCTTGCCTGGGACTGGGTGGGTGTGTGGAAGCGAGGCTAAGGGGAACTGATGATGCCTGGCAACTGTGTAAGGTAAAGGGAAAGCCCAGGAGGCCCCTTTGGAGAATTAGGGGGTGTTTTGGGGTGCACGGCCACACACACGCGGCTGGTCCTGACAAGACAGCCATGTGCGTCCATTGCAGCTGTTCCAGTTAGATTCCCGGGGGCCAAACGTCCAGTGTGGCAAGCCAGCACAAACACACACACACACACACACACACACACAGACACACACACACACCCAAACACTCTTCAGCAGCAAGCAGTTTATTAGTAAATACTTACAAACAGACCGACCTGATGGTAATCTCGAGAAGGACCACTCCCATGCTTGTCCCGATCGTCTGCATGGTGAGAGAGAGAGTCGTCAGGCACAATCTTTTTGGGCGTCCCCGAGGAGGCAACGTGGTCCTCTGTTGTGTAGCAGCCTCCCTCTCCTTTGGAAAAATTCCGGTATTTCTGATGATTCGCAGTAGGTGGGAGTCCCGGCACCTGGGGCCAACAAGTGCAGGGAGCCTAGCCCAACTCCGGCCCGGCTGCATAACCGGGCTATGATACTGCGCAGGTGTGCAGACTTATTCCGGGGGCCACATTGACTCTGGGGGTCGCTATTTCATTACTCTTCAACTTCTGACCTTCAGGTTGACTGCTTCTCATGGTTATTTTGTGGCTGGAAGCCACAGAATTTATATGTAACCAACTGCTGTTCTTTCTCACAGATTTCCAAGACCTTGTTAGTTATTTGTATTCCGCTTAACACAACAGTACTGTTGTAGACACCCAAAAGTTACAACACGGACATTCTCACCAAGTATCAGGTAGTACGGATACAAAAGTTACAACACGGACAGTTCCCACCAAGGATCATGTAGTAGGGATACAGCAGCCAAGGCAGAGGTGCCAGCGCCAGCAACGTGGGGAAGGGCTGCAGCCAAGCAGGGCGCAGCGGGGCCACAGGGGCCGTGCCACGGCCTGGCGCAGGGGTGCGGCGGCAGGCGGGCCGTGCCAGGGCCGGCACTGGGCAGTGGAGCCGGGCGGCACCGTGTGCGGCCCTGGAGCAGGCAGCCGTGCCGGGGCCCTGGATGTCATCTGGATGTCATCTCCAGGCATATGGAGGAAAAGAAGGTGATGAGGAGTAGTCAGCATGGATTCACCAAGGGGAACTCCTGCTTAACCAATCTGACAGCCCTCTATGATGGAATGACTGGCTGGGTAGAGGAGGGGAGAGCAGTGGACAGTACGTACCTTGACTTCAGCCAGGCTTTTGACACTGTCTCCCATAACATCCTCCTGGGTAAGCCCGCAGGATGTGTGGGTTAGACGAGTGGACAGTGAGGTGGATTGAGAGCTGGCTGAATGGCAGAGCTCAGAGGGTCGTCATCAGTGGCGCGGAGTCTAGCTGGAGGCCTGTGGCTAGTGGAGTCCCCCAGGGCTCAGGACTGGGTCCCGTGCTGGTCAGCTTCTTCATCCAAGACCTGGATGAAGGGACAGAGTGCCTGCTCTGCAAGTTTGCCGATGACACCAAGCTGGGAGCAGTGGCTGATACACCTGAGGGCTGTGTTGCTGTTCAGAGAGACCTGGAGAGGCCGCAGAGCTGGGCGGAGAGGAACCTCAGGAGGTTCAACAAAGGCATGTGCACGGTCCTGCACCTAGGGAGAAATAACCCCAGGCACCAGCACAGGCTGGGGGCTGACCTGCTCGAAAGCAGCTCTGCAGGGAAGGACCTGCGAATGCTGGTGGACGACAAGCTGACCACGAGGTAGCAACGTGCCCTTGTGGCCAGAAAGGCCAATGGTATCCTGGGGTGCCTTAGGAAGAGTGTTGCCAGCACGCTGAGGGAGGTGATCGTGCCCCTCTGCTCAGCCCTGCTGAGGCCTCATCTCGACTACTGCGTCCAGGTCTGGGTTCCCCAGTACAACAGAGACGTGGAGCTACTGCAGAGAGCGTCCAGCGTAGGGCTACGAGGATGGTCGGGGGCTGGAGCATCTGCCCCCTGAGGAACGGCTGCGAGAGCTGCCCCTGTTGAGCCTGGAGAAGAGACGACTGAGAGGAGATCTTACCAACGTCTCTAAGTACCTGAAGGGAGGGTGTCAAGGGGACGGGGACAAACTCTTTTCAGTTGTGCCAGGTGACAGGACAAGACGCAATGGGCACAAACCGAAGCACCGGAAGGTCCGCCTGAACGTGAGGAGGAATTTCTTCCCCGTGAGAGTGACAGAGCGCTGCAACAGGTTGCCCAGAGAAGTTGTGGAGTCTCCTTCTCTGGAGCCATTCAAAGCCTGCCTGGATGCAGCCCTGTCTAACATGCTCCAGGGGACGCGGCTTGAGCAGGGGCGTTGGTCTCAATGATCTCCAGAGGTCCCTTCCCACCCCACCGATTCCGCAGTTCTGCGACCGCTCGGCCCGGGCGCGGGCCTAGCCGGGCCCGCCCGAGGCCCCGGAGGCTGCGGCGGGGCGGGGCAGCAGCGCCAGCGAAGGTCACTGGGCATGCCGCGCGTCGCTCACGGCGCTCCCCGCCCCTCCCGCGCCCCGATTGGCTCTCTGCCCCCACCTGGCCTGCCGCTCAGCCAGCCAGCGCGGAGGTGGGCGGGGCCCGGCAGCAGCCCGCGGGCTGGGCAGCCTGGCGGGGCGGCGCGGCACTTGCTCGCCGCCGCCCTCTCAGCGGCAGCCGCCAGCCTGGAGCCTGGCGCCGGCCCCGGGCTCCACGCACCAGCTGCCCGCGCTGCCCGCCGGCGCTGGAGGCAGGCGCGCCAGGACACAGCGGGCATCCTGCCCTCCGGCGAGCTGCGCCCGCGGAGTCGACCAAGCTGGGGGCCGAGAGAGGCCCTCGGGCGAGGGCCTTGCGGCTGGCATGGGGCCGGTGAGAGCCCTTGGGTTTGGCCCCTGCTCTAACTCCCACCACTGCCCTGAAGCCCTGCCCCGACCCCAACGCTGCTGCTCGTTCGCAACCCAAGCCCCTGCCCTAACACCCAGCCCCACACCCTCACCGCCCAGCCCGAGCCCAAGTCGAGCGCCCCTTAGCCTGCCTCTCACCCCAGCCCTCACCTGAGCCCTCAGCCCAGTTCCCAGCCGTGTGGTGCTCACCCGGAGCCCTCGCCTGGACCCAAGAAGGCAGCCCATGCCCAGCCGCTTGCCTGCAACGCTGAGCAGAGCTCTGACCCCTCCCTCAAGCCTCCCCCGATCCCAAACCCCGAAAAGGCAAGCAGCAACCCACAGGCCATGGCCAAAACACTAGGCCCTAACCAGAACCCCAAAGTCCAACCTGAAACACTAACCCTCTCCTGGTTTCCTCTGGACCGAGTAAAGCACGCGCGCTGTAGCACTCCGTGTTCTGAGTTAATGGCAGTGTTCAAGGGAAGGCAATTTCTTCCAGGTTATGCCTGATAAAGCATGCTTTCCTGTACGGTCACATTAGGCACGAGGTTCGTGCTCCAGAAGGCCTTTTGCCCACATCCTACTGACAGAGTTCACAGACATGGTGACTTTTTTGCTCCGTTTCACAGTCCAGCTGTGAAATGCAGTCTTCAGGTCTGAGCAGGGAGGCACGTGGAGGCAGGAGGAGGCTCCCTGCAGAGCTGCTTTCCAGTAGGTCAGCCCCCAGCTTGAGGGAGGGAGTTGCCTTTCCTGCCTCCTAAGCACTTGGACTACATCCCCAGCCGAGTGACGGTCTCCATTATCGAGCTCCCAGGAAACACCTGGTCTACCCTCACAGCGTGCCCCACGCAGTAACAGCTCGACCATGCCAGAACTGTGAGCGTTAGCACGACCAGCTTTGTGCAAGCCGAAGCTAGCACCACGTGCTTAGAAGAAGAAGGGCTGTGTGTCTCTGAGGGCCGTTCGCTCTCCTCAGAGCTCCATCCAATTAAAGCAGAGCCTTCCCACCAGTAATCTGTTAACATCTCTCTTCTGGAGAGATGGCAGATTATGCTCCCCACTGCCACAAATACGAGGGGGCTAACAGGTTCAGCTGGCACGCTTAGAAGCAGGCATTTGTCCATAGTCTCCGAAGCTCGTAGTAAGACTTCACACAATGCGCCTTTGCGCCTTTAAACAGCCTCCTTCCTCTTTTCTTCCTCTTCCTCTTCCTCGTCTTCTGTTAGGAAGGAAATGCTGGCTGGCTCCGGAAGCATTGCTTTGCCCTTCCAGGTGCAGACCCTTCCCTCAGAGCAGCTCAGAGAGACAAGGTTGAGCTGGAGTACCGTTTGCGGTAATGATAGGAACCACCCAATGCCGTCTGAAAAGTCCGTCCCAAGCAAGCCGCTTTGGCCACACGCCTGTGCGCATAGCCCAGAGGTTGCCAAAGAAATTGAGCAAAGCATCCCCCACTAGGCACTTGTCAATCAGCTGCTTTCACTAGTTCAGTGAAGACTCTCTTATGCTTTAATCCTGCAGCACTAAGTTTGCTCACGGCGCGCAAAGGGAGAGAGCAGCCCTGTTGCTGGGAAGCCTTCTGGAGAGAGCAGGTCAAAGCATGCTCGCAACGATGAGGACACACGCTATGACGAATGCGTAGGAGCGTCAGGTTTCTCTGCTAATTCCTGGAGACAGGTGAGCTTGTGCAGAGGCTCCCAGAACGACTTAGAAGCTTTCTGGAGTGCCGGTGTCTTTCTTCACAGAGGCTTGCTCGTAAGGGCCACTGAAGGGCTGTGTTTCTCTGGTAGCAGTAGTGCAAAATCCACCGATTGCTTTCCCTCCAGACCTGGAGAGAATTTCTTGAAAAGGACCCCGTTGTGCTCTAGAAGCCTTTGGGACAGCGTGACGGACGGCCGAAGAGGGGGAAAGACCATTTGCAGCAATGTGGGCCTGGCAGCCCAAACTGCCCCACAGCTGCGGTGACAGCAGCGTGCCTTTTTTTCTTAGCAGGCTTATTCTGCCCGGGGAGGGAGCACGGTCCCCACCCCCGCCACGAGCCGGGCAGTGCAGCGGCTGCCGGCTGTGGACGGTGCCCGGTGGCCCCAGGCGCCGGCTGAGCGCGTCTCTGCCGGGGCCGCGGGGCCGAAAGGGGGCAGGGCCATGCCCAGGGCCCCGACACACGCCCGTCACAGACACACTGCGGTCCGATTGGTTGCACCACAGCAGGGCCGTCCCACTGGGCTGGCGGGCGCCTGCTCATTGGCTGAGGTGCCCCCGTCACAATGGCCCGCAGGGCTGGGGTCGCTCTGCAGCAGAGAGGGCGGCAGCGCAGCAGCTCCTCGCGCGCTCTCTGCCCCGGCGCTTGCAGTCGCGCTGGCCCAAGCGAAGGCGGGCTGAGCGAGCCTGCTGGATTGCTGGATTCATTCCTCTTCCAGCTGGAGCTGCGTGTGGTGAAAATGGAGTCCCACTCTGCAAGCTGGGGTCCGGTACCACCTGCAGGATCTGGCCTAGAAAGCAGCTACTGCTGTGAGTAAAGACCTCAAGAGTAAAGGTTAATTTTGTGCCTGGCCAAAGGCACCGCAAGTGGCTAGTGTTGCAAGGCTTTACGGGTTGACAAGCTGCGGGGGATGCTGGAGAGTTTTCTGGGAATCCATCGACTCCCTCCGCTGTGCGCGACAGTTGATGACAGCATTGCCTAGCAAAAGACCTGCTGCTCAGAGGGTTGCTGGCTTATCTGGGGGTCTTGGCTGTTCCCTTTGTTAGTGTGTAATTGGAGGCCTGAGGTGAAGGGTTAAGGTTAGGATGAGGAAAAGGAACAGAATAGGAAAAGGAACGAAGGCCGGCAGTTTCTTTTGCAATCTCGTTTCCTTGCAGTCATTACGGATGGAATCGCTCCGCCACAAAGGATGCTTTTCCCACCCGAGAAGATTTCTGTGGCTTGGCGGCAAAGGCAAAGTGTTGGAGCTGGACTCCACAACCTGGGCAACACGTGTTTCCTCAACTCTGTTCTGCAGTGTTTGACCTACACTCCCCCTCTGGCCAATTACATGCTTTCCGGGGAACACAGCCAGTCGTGTGAGTACTTGTGAACATGTTCCTTGTGACCCCCTGGACAGCTCTGCAGGTGAAAGAAGAAGAATGACTATGTGAAGCAAACTCTGAGCTGTCCTGTTTTCCCTGTAGGCGCTGGCTTTTACTAGCGCAGGATATCCTGAGCTATCCCAGTCAGGACAGCTGATGGAGTGCTTGTGTTCAGTTAATGGCCTGTGGTCACACGTCGTGCAGGGGGGTGGTGGTTCTTTGGTCCCTGAGGTGAACGAATGATCGAGGGCATTGGGAAGTAAGGCACTTGATGAATCGTTGGCCTCTGGCTTTCTGGCTGGTAGGAAGATGACAACATTTTGGAGGAGGGCATCCCACGTGTTCAGTGTTCCTTCACAGCCGGCTTTCCGTCCTGCACGAGCACTGTGAGAACTGACAGAGTCGCTGTTGAACCGTGAGAAGAGTAAGACTCCCAAAGAGCACCGTGAAAGCCGTATGAGCTAGTCTGGCTCTTCCTGTGCAGCTGCCTGCAAAAGAGGGCCTGGCAGTGGTCGTTCCGGGGTTTGCTCAGGAAATGGGTGCTAGTACAGACTTGCTGGTTAATGCTTATGCCCACAGGCTGGGCTGTTGGCGCCTTTGGAGACGAGAGCGTGGAATGGAGAGCAGAGACCGCACTTAGAACTTTGGGGTTGTTGTTGCTCAAGGTTTTCCACAGGTACGTCGGTACCTTTCCCTCGACTGAGGTGCTTTCTTCCTTGTCTCTGGACAGGTCGTGCGCAAGGCTTCTGCATGCTGTGCACAATGGAGACGCACGTTAACCAGGTCCTGTTCTGCTCTGCCAGTGCCATCGAGCCTACGGCTGTCTTCAGTGACCTTAGACGTAAGTCATTTCAGACGGCATTCTTTGTAGCAAGGTGTGAATTTCCAGCGGGTTATGTCACGGGTGCCAAGGGTTTGGCGAGTGGAATGTTTTCAGGAAGAGTGCTTTGAGAAAAGCAGCGTTTCTGTCCTGTCCCTTCTTCTGAGATAAGCATTGTACTCTTTGTATTTCTTAGGGATAGGGGAGCACTTCTGTTTTGGCAGACAGGAAGATGCTCATGAATTCTTACGTTACACCGTGGCTGCTATGCAGACAGCTTGTTTGAGCGGAAGCACCGAGTAAGCAGAACCCGGTTAACCTTTAAGTGCTCTCTAGCGCTGCTGGCACCTTTGTTTCCTACCCTACGTGAAAACCTTTGTCCGGGGTTTTTGTAGAAGAGACGAGCTCTTTAAACAAAGAGCTGAGTCTCTGCCTCAGCTCTTCTGAGTGCTGCTGCTCATTTGTTTCCAGCTTGGACAGCTCGTCGCAAGCCACCACGGTCATTCACCAAATATTTGGAGGGTTTCTACGATCCAGAGGTACGTTTTGAAACTGATACTGTCGTACGTTTTGAAACTGATACTGTCCTTAGAACTGGCCTGTGCCTTTGTGCCCGTTTGTCACAAAGAGCTTGCAGTGTGACTGAAGTAGCGGGTCCCAGCAATGTAAACGAGCAAAGTGAGTCTCCTTGGCAGTTGGTGAGGTGCTTCTGTTTGAATTGCAGTGACGTGCTTGAGCTGCCAAGCAGTTTCGGACTCCTATGAGGCGTTCCTTGATATCCCTTTGGAGATAACGGTGAGAGGTTTTAGAAGTGTGGCAGAAGGGGCGGTGGAAGGCGCCGAGCTTTTGGGGTTTGTTCTTGCTTTCTGTGGCTTTCTAAGCTCCACGGAGTTCCCTTAGGAATGCCCGCTGTTCACGGCAAAAGGGCTTGGTGGTGGTGGTGGCTGGGAAGCGGCTTGGACTCGGTCCTGCTCTGGAAGCCCCGTGAATGGTCTCCGTGTACGTGTGGGGTGTGGGGTTTAAGCTGGAGAGAGAGCAATGAGCATCTCTCCTACACTTGTGATTGGCATTTGTTTTGCTTTTGTTGTTTGTGCAAAGGCAAACCACAGGTTACGTAGCTGTGTGCTGCCACAGGCAGGTCGCTCTTTGTGTCAAAGTACAATCATTTTCAAACAAGGTCAGTGTTCAGCACGCTCTGCTCCTGCCTCCTGCTTTCAGAGTGTTTGCTGCTTCGCAGTAGGGTGCCACGTGTGAAGGAGGGAGGCCCTCCGGCCAAAGCGTAGTCGCAGGTTTGGATTTGAGTGTGCGGGAGCTGAGGTGTCCTACTTTCTTCCTCATCCAGGCAGCCTCCTCGGTCTCTGGAGCGCTGGAAGAATTTGTGAGACCTGAACTGCTGGATGGTGAGAATTGCTACAAATGCAGCAAGTAAGGTTCCTCCTCCCGCCATTGGAGTGGGAGCTACTGGCTGAACGTGCTGTCCGTCTCAGAGCAGAAGCTGTCCTTGGACTTAATTGAGAAAGACAAAGGAGAGCACGAGAGGCAGCTTTAGCTTTTTCATGTTTTTTATAGCTTTCAGTGTTGTTTTCCCTGGCAGTGGTCAGCCTTGCTAACTGTGAAGCTGCGCACGGACCTATCCCGACGGCCAGGAGTTAAAAGCCGTGTCCTCTGTGTAGCAGTGAGCTCAAGCAGGAAGGAGCTGCGCAGAGGGATTTGGGGTGGGAGGCGACAACAGCTTCCAGAAGGTCCTGGTGTTCCCTGTGGAAGGCAGCTGGGGGCCTAGGTGACTCTCAGCTGGCTGCCTGATAATGAACGTGAGCAAGCTCTGCTGGCTCGCTAGCAGGACAGCTTGCGCAGTTGTTGAATGGCAAAAACTGCAGCCAGGCATTCTGTGGATGGGTTTGGAACTCTCTGCCTTGTATTTTGACCTCAGAATTGGGAAGGAGGCTATGTCAGAGAGCATTACCGTGTATGTCCTGCCTTTGAGCGAGCCACGGAGCAAATTTAGCGGTTGGTTTCCAAGGATTTCAGACGGCTCAGTCTCTTTTCAGGTGACTGTTGGCATCTTGTATTTGTGATGCTGAGAACTGATCCGACTGGGAAGCGCTTTGCCGTTCCTGGTCCGGAGGACTGAGGCTCCCTTTCTCCAGCTCTCTTTCACTGTTGGCATTCCAGCAGAAAGAGGGGAGCCAGGCCCCGAGTTGGAAACAGCCACTTCTGCCTACCAGGCAACAGCAGCCTTGCGTTGCCTTCGGGAACTGCGCTCTGGTGAGAGAGTTACGCTCTTGCTGCCTTTTGAGTTGCTGGCGAGGCTTACTTTTGGGCGCAGCAAAGATAGGTGCTCAGGCATTTGTTTGGCTACCAGAAGACAACGTTCCCAATGTGTATCGAGCGGCCCTCGTCCATCCTAGTAGGTTTGCTGCACGAGCACGGTTGAAATGCCGTGTGTGTCTTGCAGAGAAGAAGCACCACCTTAGACAAGGAAATGTCATTCTGCTCGGATGAGCGTGGAAAGCTGTTTGAGTTTTGGCGTGAGGGGGGAGGTGTGAAGATGCCTTGAAACAATTGCCTGTGCTTTCTTTGAAGGTGTGAGAAGACGGTTGCTGCGTCCAAGAGGTTTACAATTCATCGCTCTTCCAACGTTCTCACCATAGCCCTGAAAAGATTTGCCGATTTCACTGGTGGGAAGATTAGCAAGGTATCTGTGCAGCTGTAATAATGTTTTCTTGGGAAGGGCGATTTCCCAAGGCAGAACACTGCTTTAAAGGTGGTTAATGTCTGCCGACTGTAACTGTAGCGACGGAAGATGTTGAGGAAAAATCAGCCCAAGAAGCAGGTCTTCCTCTTTCTCCTTCCGGCAGCAGCAAAGTTCCCATGTGACGATGAGCGTTTGCCCTGCTCTTGAAGAGCTGGTTTTGCCCTGAGCAGCTAGTTCTCTGCAACTGAAAGGACCGAATGTTGTGCCAGGGAAGACCGATTTCTGAGGAACCCAACAACGTCTGTCTAAACTCGCAGCCCATGTTCTTAGAGGTGCTTTTCTCCGGCTCTTCCGTCAAGTGTTCCCAGATGAGTTTAGAATGCCCTTGCTCTGTCTTCAGGACGTGAACTATCCAGAGTATTTGGACCTTCGAGCGTACATGTCTGAGTCAGCTGGAGAGCCAGTCCGCTACGCCTTGTACGCCGTGCTGGTGCACAGAGGTGCCAGCGGTCGTGCAGGGCACTATTTCTGCTTCGTCAAGGTAAGCATCAACTTCATTTCTTGCGGGGTAAAATCTGTGCTGGTGAAGAGAAACTTGCCGCAGCATGTTGCTGGCAACCACTGTTGTTAAGGGGAAAGGGCTCGCCGCATGTCTGCTTTGACGAGTCTTGGTGTATCCTTTGTCCGGGAGTGTGCTGTCTGGGATTTCCTGCAGAAAGCACGCAGTTGCTGTAAAGGCATCGGTGCCTTTGTTTGCAGGCCAGTAATGGACTATGGTATGAGATGAATGATGCCTCGGTAGTCCTTTGCGACATCAACACCGTTCTCAGTCAGCAGGCGTATTTACTTTTTTATATCAGGTAAGAGCAAGTATTCAAAGGGGTTCAGGGTAATTTTGCGCTACTGAAACTTCTTGTCCTCTGACGTGTTTTTCTTTCTGTCCTGGGAGGAAAGGACTGTTGGTAGAAATCAGTTCTGTCCAGCGTGCTATTCCCCGTGCCGTGTGTTGTCCTTCATTGCTTGGCCTTCACCTGCTGCACTTGCGTAACTTGTTACGTAGGTGCTCTCGGGAGCTGTCCAACGCCAGCAAGGAGAAATTGAGGCCGGAGGTGGTGTAAGGATGAGTCCCCTGCAAGGGACAGCCGTGGTAGCAAGACCAGCATCTAATGTTCAGCTTGTAGTCTTGGTTACGTTTTCAGTAGGACGGATCAGCTGCTGCAGGAAAGTGATAGGATGCGATTCAGCCCAAGAGGAGGCTGACAGACCACGTCTCAGCTGCGATCTCTGTTGTTTCCCAAGGTGCTGTGAGGAGACACTTGGAGAAGGCACTTCTTACGCACCTGTGCCATCCCCTGCCCCTTCGTTCCTTGGTCAGCAGGAGGCTAATAATAAGCAGGCCGGATTTCTGGGACCACAGCATCCTCCTCATATGATGAAGGTAAATGTGGGTGAAGAGAGAGAAGGAGAAAGGCATCAAATTGATAGTGGGATTATTCTCTCTCTTCCGTCCTCCCTCCCTCCCTCCCTTCCTCCCTTCCTCCCTTCTTCATTCCCATCCTCCCTTCCTTCTTTTCTCCTTATTTTTTTAGGGGGGTGGGTGGTGGTCACGTCTGCATTGTATTTTCCCTCCCACACTGCAGCTTTCTTCACAGCTCTCCTGCTGCAGCCAGAATCACTGAAACAGTGCCTAATGCTAAATCGTGTGTCAGCCCCGCTGCTTGTTTTCTTGCAGCTCCGCTTCCTGAAGCACTGCGAGACATTGCAAGTAGAGCCCAGGCCTGTGCAAATCATGAAAAAAAGGGAAGATTGCTTGGTTTATTTGTAGTGCTGTCACTTCAGCTGAGCCAGCAAAACCAGAATGGCTTCTTCCAGAGTGCTGGCACAATTATGCTAGGGTTTTCAGGGAAAGTGTGAGGGGTGTGAGGTGGGGGAATGGAGGCACAAACATACGCACATATATGTAAAGGGAGAGAGAGAGAGAGACAGAGAGACATTTGGGAAGAGCTTTGATCCGTGTTCAGCTGTCTGGAAGGGCTTCCAAAAATGATGCTGTTTTACTTCCAATATCCAAAAACCAAAAGTAGGGATGAGAAATACTTGCCGGCCTTGCACGTAGAGTTAAAGCAGAGTGTTTTTTGTGTGTAAGGCTCCTGAGGCAACCTGTAGGACTACTGGGGCAGTAGGAGGGGATTGTGTTTGGGGCTTTGCAAAGCTGTGTGTTTGCATATGGCCATCTTACAGTCTCCTCTGTTGCAATACAGAGCTCAGGTCATTTAGAGAGAAAGCGAGCCCTGAAAGAGGATGCAGATAGCGCTGGTGTCCCAGAAACGGTCAGTCATTCTCTCAAGAGGAGGTGCTCTCAGAGGCTGCACCAAAACAGGCAAAACTGCCACCAGCAGCAGTATCGCAACGGCAGTTGGCGCACAGCTTCCCGTCGTGAGAGGAGCTGCTGGGGCAAGGGCAGAAGCTCCGCCCAATGTCCTCGTTACAGACCCCAAAGCAGAGGACAAACAGAGCCAGACAGGTCACAGGAGCATTCTTGCAAAAGCAAGAGGCTCCCCGAGTCGTCACTCTCCAGAGGGCAGGATGGGCATCGCTTCAGCAGGCACCGAGCAGACTGGCACCGCTGTCCAGTGCAGGAGCAGCAGCCTGGAAAATGTTCTCATCAAAGACGAGCACCTCCAGCTGTGTCAGTTCCTGTGGGTTTTGAGGGCCCTACCTGGAAGACTGGAAAGCCAGGAAGCAGAAAAAGAGGCCATCCGTGTGCAGAAGGGAGCGACATCAAAACGGAAGGGAAACGGCGAAGGGTGGAGAAAAGAGATTTCAGCAGTGCGCTCCTCGTTCTTCTCTGGCTGATCCTCTGGTGCTCCCAGTTGGCTTTGAAGAACTCTGAGTAGTGCAGAGTCTCTCTGGAGATCACGTAGGTAGGTTGATCAAGTGAAGCTAGGGGAGCTGTGTTAGACCTTAGAATCACGTCTGCACACGGTTCTTGATAAGGCTACAAGAATGCTTGTTCTCATGCATGAAATCTATGACTGCAGAATCATAGATTTGTCATATGCACAGAGGATAACTAGACACCCGGAGCTTTTACAAAGAGTGGTGTAGAAAACTAAAAGGCATAAAATGCCGAACCCCAGAGGTTTCATATGAGGCATAGAACAAGGCAAGAACTAGCCTTGCTTACTGGTTTGTGTGCCAGCCAGGACCTAATGTCCACTCGACCTCTGAGGGTGTCCGTGTCTTAGGAAGGCAGACGTTCAGAAATGACCACAGAGCAGCTGCAAATCACCGCCTGCAGCAGACCTGCTAAAATGCAGTCCCTTAGAGGCATCAAGCAGCACCTCTCTGTTGTCTGTCCTTGCCTCTTTCCTTCCGACAGTATGATCTGGATTTCTCTGTGCTCCATGTTGACAGCGGCAAGCATAAGGAGAAGAAGAAAAAGAGGAGACCCATGAAGAAGCTGAAAAGCTTCTTGGAATGCTCAGATCCTCGTTTGCAGAAGTGCCCGTGGGAGGAGAAGGAAGAAGCCCGTCCTGCAGGCGGCTCTCTATGGGAGCAGTAGAGGAACAGTGGCAGTGAAGAGCTCCACGGGGACGGGCAGCCTTCCTGTGCAGCTGGCAGCCAGAAATAGAGCTCCATCGCATCCCGCGGGGAGCTGCAAGGTAAGGGGCCAGAGGAAGTGTGCGGGATTCCTTTTTATTCGAGCAGAGCATATTCTTTTAAATGCTTTCTAAATGCTTGCGTGAGGAAGGCTGTGCGGTATGCCCTGGCTTCCAAATACTCTGCCTTAATTAAAAGAAAGACGCGAGGTTAGCTGCTATGCTTGTTTGTTTCCAGTTTTGAGTGGCTACTAGGACAGAAGGCAAAAGCACCACCAAATGTCACGTCCCTAAGGTCTACGATGTGCCAGGAAAGCAGGTAGCCACGTCCTGCTTTCTGCACAGTACCTGCGTCTTAGCAGGCAACTGAAATACAGTGGCTCTGCCAGGAAGGCTTTTGGAAGCCTCCCCCTCAAGGTGGGTTCAGGCCCGGAGTCCCAGCGCACGTCAAGCTGTGGGCAGGCTCAGGTCTTTGCTCTCTAGAAAGCAAACCGCTGAGCAGATGGGTTTGTGCTGAATGTCATGCCAGGGAGTGAGCCCGCTTCCTTTTGTCGTTCAGATGCAGAGCTTGCGGCCAGCAGCCTTGAAGACTCTGACTAAGCTTACCATCAAGGGCACAGCTTACCATCAGCCCCAACAGGTAGCCATTCTCCAAACAACGCTAACCAATCCAAGCTTGAAAATTGTTCAAACACTAGAACAATAAAAGTACTGTCAAAACCAAACCCAGTGCTTGGTGGTGCTTCAGCCTTCTGTATGGAATTGCAGCAAGAGAAGAAGGCTTTTTTTTCACAGTTCTTTTCCCGTAGGCGTCCTTTTATAGCAGGTGCCAGTAATGCCGACGGGTGGTGGAGATTCTGCTGGTGCACAGTGCCTGGCAGTAGCCAAGGTCCGAATGGGGTGCAGCGGGAGCGCCCAGCGGGAGTGCAGGAAGCAAGGGGCTGTGCTGGTCGGGCAGGTGGAGCGTCAGCAGAGCTGATGAGCAGCTGCTAGTGCTTGCCTGGGACTGGGTGGGTGTGTGGAAGCGAGGCTAAGGGGAACTGATGATGCCTGGCAACTGTGTAAGGTAAAGGGAAAGCCCAGGAGGCCCCTGTGGAGAATGAGGGGGTGTTTTGGGGTGCACAGCCACACACACGCGGCTGGTCCTGACAAGACAGCCATGTGCGTCCATTGCAGCTGTTCCAGTTAGATTCCCGGGGGCCAAACGTCCAGTGTGGCAAGCCAGCACAAACACACACACACATACACACACAGACACACACACCCCCCCAAATACTCTTCAGCAGCAAGCAGTTTATTAGTAAATACTTACAAACAGACCGACCTGATGGTAATCTCGAGAAGGACCACTCCCATGCTTGTCCCGATCGTCTGCATGGTGAGAGAGAGAGTCGTCAGGCACAATCTTTTTGGGCGTCCCCGAGGAGGCAACATGGTCCTCTGTTGTGTAGCAGCCTCCCTCTCCTTTGGAAAAATTCCGGTATTTCTGATGATTCGCGGTAGGCGGGAGTCCCGGCACCTGGGGCCAACAAGTGCAGGGAGCCTAGCCCAACTCCGGCCCGGTTGCATAACCGGGCTATGATACTGCGCAGGTGTGCAGACTTATTCCGGGGGCCACATTGACTCTGGGGGTCGCTATTTCATTACTCTTCAACTTCTGACCTTCAGGTTGACTGCTTCTCATGGTTATTTTGTGGCTGGAAGCCACAGAACTTATATGTAACCAACTGCTGTTCTTTCTCACAGATTTCCAAGACCTTGTTAGTTATTTGTATTCCGCTTAACACAACAGTACTGTTGTAGACACCCAAAAGTTACAACACGGACATTCTCACCAAGTATCAGGTAGTACGGATACAAAAGTTACAACACGGACAGTTCCCACCAAGGATCATGTAGTAGGGATACAGCAGCCAAGGCAGAGGTGCCAGCGCCAGCAACGTGGGGAAGGGCTGCAGCCAAGCAGGGCGCAGCGGGGCCACAGGGGCCGTGCCACGGCCTGGCGCAGGGGTGCGGAGCAGGCGGGCCGCGCCAGGGCCGGCACTGGGCAGTGGAGCCGGGCGGCACCGTGTGCGGCCCTGGAGCAGGCAGCCGTGCCGGGGCCCTGGATGTCATCTGGATGTCATCTCCAGGCATATGGAGGAAAAGAAGGTGATGAGGAGTAGTCAGCGTGGATTCACCAAGGGGAACTCCTGCTTAACCAATCTGACAGCCCTCTATGATGGAATGACTGGCTGGGTAGAGGAGGGGAGAGCAGTGGACAGTATGTACCTTGACTTCAGCCAGGCTTTTGACACTGTCTCCCATAACATCCTCCTGGGTACGCCCGCAGGATGTGTGGGTTAGACGAGTGGACAGTGAGGTGGATTGAGAGCTGGCTGAATGGCAGAGCTCAGAGGGTCGTCATCAGTGGCGCGGAGTCTAGCTGGAGGCCTGTGGCTAGTGGAGTCCCCCAGGGCTCAGGACTGGGTCCCGTGCTGGTCAGCTTCTTCATCCAAGACCTGGATGAAGGGACAGAGTGCCTGCTCTGCAAGTTTGCCGATGACACCAAGCTGGGAGCAGTGGCTGATACACCTGAGGGCTGTGCTGCCGTTCAGAGAGACCTGGAGAGGCCGCAGAGCTGGGCGGAGAGGAACCTCAGGAGGTTCAACAAGGGCATGTGCACGGTCCTGCACCTAGGGAGAAATAACCCCAGGCACCAGCACAGGCTGGGGGCTGACCTGCTCGAAAGCAGCTCTGCAGGGAAGGACCTGCGAATGCTGGTGGACGACAAGCTGACCACGAGGTAGCAACGTGCCCTTGTGGCCAGGAAGGCCAATGGTATCCTGGGGTGCCTTAGGAAGAGTGTTGCCAGCACGTTGAGGGAGGTGATCGTGCCCCTCTGCTCAGCCCTGCTGAGGCCTCATCTCGACTACTGCGTCCAGGTCTGGGCTCCCCAGTACAACAGAGACGTGGAGCTACTGCAGAGAGCGTCCAGCGTAGGGCTACGAGGATGGTCAGGGGGCTGGAGCATCTGCCCCCTGAGGAACGGCTGCGAGAGCTGCCCCTGTTGAGCCTGGAGAAGAGACGACTGAGAGGAGATCTTACCAACGTCTCTAAGTACCTGAAGGGAGGGTGTCAAGGGGACGGGGACAAACTCTTTTCAGTTGTGCCAGGTGACAGGACAAGACGCAATGGGCACAAACCGAAGCACCGGAAGGTCCGCCTGAACGTGAGGAGGAATTTCTTCCCCGTGAGAGTGACAGAGCGCTGCAACAGGTTGCCCAGAGAAGTTGTGGAGTCTCCTTCTCTGGAGCCATTCAAAGCCTGCCTGGATGCAGCCCTGTCTAACATGCTCCAGGGGACGCGGCTTGAGCAGGGGCGTTGGTCTCAATGATCTCCAGAGGTCCCTTCCCACCCCACCGATTCCGCAGTTCTGCGACCGCTCGGCCCGGGCGCGGGCCTAGCCGGGCCCGCCCGAGGCCCCGGAGGCTGCGGCGGGGCGGGGCAGCAGCGCCAGCGAAGGTCACTGGGCACACCGCGCGTCGCTCACGGCGCTCCCCGCCCCTCCCGCGCCCCGATTGGCTCTCTGCCCCCACCTGGCCTGCCGCTCAGCCAGCCAGCGCGGAGGTGGGCGGGGCCCGGCAGCAGCCCGCGGGCTGGGCAGCCTGGCGGGGCGGCGCGGCACTTGCTCGCCGCCGCCCTCTCAGCGGCAGCCGCCAGCCCGGAGCCTGGCGCCGGCCCTGGGCTCCACGCACCAGCTGCCCGCGCTGCCCGCCGGCGCTGGAGGCAGGCGCGCCAGGACACAGCGGGCATCCTGCCCTCCGGCGAGCTGCGCCCGCGGAGTCGACCAAGCTGAGGGCCGAGAGAGGCCCTCGGGCGAGGGCCTTGCGGCTGGCATGGGGCCGGTGAGAGCCCTTGGGTTTGGCCCCCGCTCTAACTCCCACCACTGCCCTGAAGCCCTGCCCCGACCCCAACGCTGCTGCTCGTTCGCAACCCTGCAGAGCTGCTTTCCAGTAGGTCAGCCCCCAGCTTGAGGGAGGGAGTTGCCTTTCCTGCCTCCTAAGCACTTGGACTACATCCCCAGCCGAGTGACGGTCTCCATTATCGAGCT
The DNA here is from genome assembly GCF_028389875.1 of Rhea pennata. NCBI lineage: Eukaryota > Metazoa > Chordata > Aves > Rheiformes > Rheidae > Rhea > Rhea pennata. The sequence goes on along the minus strand of NW_026907702.1, from coordinate 378,860 downwards.
CCCAGGAAACACCTGGTCCACCCTCACAGCGTGCCCCACGCAGTAACAGCTCGACCATGCCAGAACTGTGAGCGTTAGCACGACCAGCTTTGTGCAAGCCGAAGCTAGCACCACGTGCTTAGAAGAAGAAGGGCTGTGTGTCTCTGAGGGCCGTTCGCTCTCCTCAGAGCTCCATCCAATTAAAGCAGAGCCTTCCCACCAGTAATCTGTTAACATCTCTCTTCTGGAGAGATGGCAGATTATGCTCCCCACTGCCACAAATACGAGGGGGCTAACAAGTTCAGCTGGCACGCTTAAAAGCAGGCATTTGTCCATAGTCTCCGAAGCTCGTAGTAAGACTTCACACAATGCGCCTTTGCGCCTTTAAACAGCCTCCTTCCTCTTTTCTTCCTCTTCCTCTTCCTCGTCTTCTGTTAGGAAGGAAATGCTGGCTGGCTCCGGAAGCATTGCTTTGCCCTTCCAGGTGCAGACCCTTCCCTCAGAGCAGCTCAGAGAGACAAGGTTGAGCTGGAGTACCGTTTGCGGAAGGAAACGGAGGAACCACCCAATGCCGTCTGAAAAGACCGTCCCAAGCAAGCCGCTTTGGCCACACGCCTGTGCGCATAGCCCAGAGGTTGCCAAAGAAATTGAGAAAAGCATCCCCCACTAGGCACTTGTCAATCAGCTGCTTTCACTAGTTCAGTGAAGACTCTCTTATGCTTTAATCCTGCAGCACTAAGTTTGCTCACGGCGCGCAAAGGGAGAGAGCAGCCCTGTTGCTGGGAAGCCTTCTGGAGAGAGCAGGTCAAAGCATGCTCGCAACGATGAGGACACATGCTATGACGAATGCGTACGAGCGTCAGGTTTCTCTGCTAATTCCTGGAGACAGGTGAGCTTGTGCAGAGGCTCCCAGAACGACTTAGAAGCTTTCTGGAGTGCCGGTGTCTTTCTTCACAGAGGCTTGCTCGTAAGGGCCACTGAAGGGCTGTGTTTCTCTGGTAGCAGTAGTGCAAAATCCACCGATTGCTTTTCCTCCGGACCTGGAGAGAATTCCTTGAAAAGGACCCCGTTGTGCTCTAGAAGCCTTTGGGACAGCGTGACGGACGGCCGAAGAGGGGGAAAGACCATTTGCAGCAATGTGGGCCTGGCGGCCCAAACTGCCCCACAGCTGCGGTGACAGCAGCGTGCCTTTTTTTCTTAGCAGGCTTATTCTGCCCGGGGAGGGAGCACGGTCCCCACCCCCGCCACGAGCGGGGGTCAGCGCAGCGGCTGCCGGCTGCGGACGGTGCCCGGTGGCCCCGGGCGCCGGCTGAGCGCGTCTCTGCCGGGGCCGCGGGGCCGAAAGGGGGCAGGGCCATGCTGCCCCGACACACGCCCGTCACAGACACACTGCGGTCCGATTGGTTGCACCACAGCAGGGCCGTCCCACTGGGCTGGCAGGCGCCTGCTCATTGGCTGAGGTGCCCCCGTCACAATGGCCCGCAGGGCTGGGGTCGCTCTGCAGCAGAGAGGGCGGCGGCGCAGCAGCTCCTCGCGCGCTCTCTGCCCCGGCGCTTGCAGTCGCGCTGGCCCAAGCGAAGGCGGGCTGAGCGAGCCTGCTGGATCACTGGGCTCATTCCTCTTCCAGCTGGAGCTGCGTGTGGTGAAAATGGAGTCCCACTCTGCAAGCTGGGGTCCGGTACCACCTGCAGGATCTGGCCTAGAAAGCAGCTACTGCTGTGAGTAAAGACCTCAAGAGTAAAGGTTAATTTTGTGCCTGGCCAAAGGCACCGCAAGTGGCTAGTGTTGCAAGGCTTTACGGGTTGACAAGCTGCGGGGGATGCTGGAGAGTTTTCTGAGAATGCATCGACTCCCTCCGCTGTGCGCGACAGTTGACGACAGCATTGCCTAGCAAAAGACCTGCTGCTCAGAGGGTTGCTGGCTTATCTGGGGGTCTTGGCTGTTCCCTTTGTTAGTGTGTAATTGGAGGCCTGAGGTGAAGGGTTAAGGTTAGGATGAGGAAAAGGAACAGAATAGGAAAAGGAACGAAGGCCGGCAGTCTCTTTTGCAATCTCGTTTCCTTGCAGTCATTACGGATGGAATCGCTCCGCCACAAAGGATGCTTTTCCCACCCGAGAAGATTTCTGTGGCTTGGCGGCAAAGGCAAAGTGTTGGAGCTGGACTCCACAACCTGGGCAACACGTGTTTCCTCAACTCTGTTCTGCAGTGTTTGACCTACACTCCCCCTCTGGCCAATTACATGCTTTCCGGGGAACACAGCCAGTCGTGTGAGTACTTGTGAACATGTTCCTTGTGACCCTCTGGACAGCTCTGCAGGTGAAAGAAGAAGAATGACTATGTGAAGCAAACTCTGAGCTGTCCTGTTTTCCCTGTAGGCGCTGGCTTTTACTAGCGCAGGATATCCTGAGCTATCCCAGTCAGGACAGCTGATGGAGTGCTTGTGTTCAGTTAATGGCCTGTGGTCACACGTCGTGCAGGGGGGTGGTGGTTCTTTGGTCCCTGAGGTGAACGAATGATCGAGGGCATTGGGAAGTAAGGCACTTGATGAATCGTTGGCCTCTGGCTTTCTGGCTGGTAGGAAGATGACAACATTTTGGAGGAGGGCATCCCACGTGTTCAGTGTTCCTTCACAGCCGGCTTTCCATCCTGCACGAGCACTGTGAGAACTGACAGAGTCGCTGTTGAACCGTGAGAAGAGTAAGACTCCCAAAGAGCACCGTGAAAGCCGTATGAGCTAGTCTGGCTCTTCCTGTGCAGCTGCCTGCAAAAGAGGGCCTGGCAGTGGTCGTTCCGGGGTTTGCTCAGGAAATGGGTGCTAGTACAGACTTGGTGGTTAATGCTTATGCCCACAGGCTGGGCTGTTGGCGCCTTTGGAGACGAGAGCGTGGAATGGAGAGCAGAGACCGCACTTAGAACTTTGGGGTTGTTGTTGCTCAAGGTTTTCCACAGGTACGTCGGTACCTTTCCCTCGACTGAGGTGCTTTCTTCCTTGTCTCTGGACAGGTCGTGCGCAAGGCTTCTGCATGCTGTGCACAATGGAGACGCACGTTAACCAGGTCCTGTTCTGCTCTGCCAGTGCCATCGAGCCTACGGCTGTCTTCAGTGACCTTAGACGTAAGTCATTTCAGACGGCATTCTTTGTAGCAAGGTGTGAATTTCCAGCGGGTTATGTCACGGGTGCCAAGGGTTTGGCGAGTGGAATGTTTTCAGGAAGAGTGCTTTGAGAAAAGCAGCGTTTCTGTCCTGTCCCTTCTTCTGAGATAAGCATTGTACTCTTTGTATTTCTTAGGGATAGGGGAGCACTTCTGTTTTGGCAGACAGGAAGATGCTCATGAATTCTTACGTTACACCGTGGCTGCTATGCAGACAGCTTGTTTGAGCGGAAGCACCGAGTAAGCAGAACCCGGTTAACCTTTAAGTGTTCTCTAGCGCTGCTGGCACCTTTGTTTCCTACCCTACGTGAAAACCTTTGTCCGGGGTTTTTGTAGAAGAGATGAGCTCTTTAAACAAAGAGCTGAGTCTCTGCCTCAGCTCTTCTGAGTGCTGCTGCTCATTTGTTTCCAGCTTGGACAGCTCGTCGCAAGCCACCACGGTCATTCACCAAATATTTGGAGGGTTTCTACGATCCAGAGGTACGTTTTGAAACTGATACTGTCGTACATTTTGAAACTGATACTGTCCTTAGAACTGGCCTGTGCCTTTGTGCCCGTTTGTCACAAAGAGCTTGCAGTGTGACTGAAGTAGCGGGTCCCAGCAATGTAAACGAGCAAAGTGAGTCTCCTTGGCAGTTGGTGAGGTGCTTCTGTTTGAATTGCAGTGACGTGCTTGAGCTGCCAAGCAGTTTCGGACTCCTATGAGGCGTTCCTTGATATCCCTTTGGAGATAACGGTGAGAGGTTTTAGAAGTGTGGCAGAAGGGGCGGTGGAAGGCGCCGAGCTTTTGGGGTTTGTTCTTGCTTTCTGTGGCTTTCTAAGCTCCACGGAGTTCCCTTAGGAATGCCCGCTGTTCACGGCAAAAGGGCTTGGTGGTGGTGGTGGCTGGGAAGCGGCTTGGACTCGGTCCTGCTCTGGAAGCCCCGTGAATGGTCTCCGTGTACGTGTGGGGTGTGGGGTTTAAGCTGGAGAGAGAGCAATGAGCATCTCTCCTACACTTGTGATTGGCATTTGTTTTGCTTTTGTTGTTTGTGCAAAGGCAAACCACAGGTTACGTAGTTGTGTGCTGCCACAGGCAGGTCGCTCTTTGTGTCAAAGTACAATCATTTTCAAACAAGGTCGGTGTTCAGCACGCTCCGCTCCTGCCTCCTGCTTTCAGAGTGTTTGCTGCTTCGCAGTAGGTGTGCCACGTGTGAAGGAGGGAGGCCCTCCGGCCAAAGCGTAGTCGCAGGTTTGGATTTGAGTGTGCGGGAGCTGAGGTGTCCTACTTTCTTCCTCATCCAGGCAGCCTCCTCGGTCTCTGGAGCGCTGGAAGAATTTGTGAGACCTGAACTGCTGGATGGTGAGAATTGCTACAAATGCAGCAAGTAAGGTTCCTCCTCCCGCCATTGGAGTGGGAGCTACTGGCTGAACGTGCTGTCCGTCTCAGAGCAGAAGCTGTCCTTGGACTTAATTGAGAAAGACAAAGGAGAGCACGAGAGGCAGCTTTAGCTTTTTCATGTTTTTTATAGCTTTCAGTGTTGTTTTCCCTGGCAGTGGTCAGCCTTGCTAACTGTGAAGCTGCGCACGGACCTATCCCGACGGCCAGGAGTTAAAAGCCGTGTCCTCTGTGTAGCAGTGAGCTCAAGCAGGAAGGAGCTGCGCAGAGGGATTTGGGGTGGGAGGCGACAACAGCTTCCAGAAGGTCCTGGTGTTCCCTGTGGAAGGCAGCTGGGGGCCTAGGTGACTCTCAGCTGGCTGCCTGATAATGAACGTGAGCAAGCTCTGCTGGCTCGCTAGCAGGACAGCTTGCGCAGTTGTTGAATGGCAAAAACTGCAGCCAGGCATTCTGTGGATGGGTTTGGAACTCTCTGCCTTGTATTTTGACCTCAGAATTGGGAAGGAGGCTATGTCAGAGAGCATTACCGTGTATGTCCTGCCTTTGAGCGAGCCACGGAGCAAATTTAGCGGTTGGTTTCCAAGGATTTCAGACGGCTCAGTCTCTTTTCAGGTGACTGTTGGCATCTTGTATTTGTGATGCTGAGAACTGATCCGACTGGGAAGCGCTTTGCCGTTCCTGGTCCGGAGGACTGAGGCTCCCTTTCTCCAGCTCTCTTTCACTGTTGGCATTCCAGCAGAAAGAGGGGAGCCAGGCCCCGAGTTGGAAACAGCCACTTCTGCCTACCAGGCAACAGCAGCCTTGCGTTGCCTTCGGGAACTGCGCTCTGGGGAGAGAGTTACGCTCTTGCTGCCTTTTGAGTTGCTGGCGAGGCTTACTTTTGGGCGCAGCAAAGATAGGTGCTCAGGCATTTGTTTGGCTACCAGAAGACAACGTTCCCAATGTGTATCGAGCGGCCCTCGTCCATCCTAGTAGGTTTGCTGCACGAGCACGGTTGAAATGCCGTGTGTGTCTTGCAGAGAAGAAGCACCACCTTAGACAAGGAAACGTCATTCTGCTCGGATGAGCGTGGAAAGCTGTTTGAGTTTTGGCGTGAGGGGGGAGGTGTGAAGATGCCTTGAAACAATTGCCTGTGCTTTCTTTGAAGGTGTGAGAAGACGGTTGCTGCGTCCAAGAGGTTTACAATTCATCGCTCTTCCAACGTTCTCACCATAGCCCTGAAAAGATTTGCCGATTTCACTGGTGGGAAGATTAGCAAGGTATCTGTGCAGCTGTAATAATGTTTTCTTGGGAAGGGCGATTTCCCAAGGCAGAACACTGCTTTAAAGGTGGTTAATGTCTGCCGACTGTAACTGTAGCGACGGAAGATGTTGAGGAAAAATCAGCCCAAGAAGCAGGTCTTCCTCTTTCTCCTTCCGGCAGCAGCAAAGTTCCCATGTGACGATGAGCGTTTGCCCTGCTCTTGAAGAGCTGGTTTTGCCCTGAGCAGCTAGTTCTCTGCAACTGAAAGGACCGAATGTTGTGCCAGGGAAGACCGATTTCTGAGGAACCCAACAACGTCTGTCTAAACTCGCAGCCCATGTTCTTAGAGGTGCTTTTCTCCGGCTCTTCCGTCAAGTGTTCCCAGATGAGTTTAGAATGCCCTTGCTCTGTCTTCAGGACGTGAACTATCCAGAGTATTTGGACCTTCGAGCGTACATGTCTGAGTCAGCTGGAGAGCCAGTCCGCTACGCCTTGTACGCCGTGCTGGTGCACAGAGGTGCCAGCGGTCGTGCAGGGCACTATTTCTGCTTCGTCAAGGTAAGCATCAACTTCATTTCTTGCGGGGTAAAATCTGTGCTGGTGAAGAGAAACTTGCCGCAGCATGTTGCTGGCAACCACTGTTGTTAAGGGGAAAGGGCTCGCCGCATGTCTGCTTTGACGAGTCTTGGTGTATCCTTTGTCCGGGAGTGTGCTGTCTGGGATTTCCCGCAGAAAGCACGCAGTTGCTGTAAAGGCATCGGTGCCTTTGTTTGCAGGCCAGTAATGGACTATGGTATGAGATGAATGATGCCTCGGTAGTCCTTTGCGACATCAACACCGTTCTCAGTCAGCAGGCGTATTTACTTTTTTATATCAGGTAAGAGCAAGTATTCAAAGGGGTTCAGGGTAATTTTGCGCTACTGAAACTTCTTGTCCTCTGACGTGTTTTTCTTTCTGTCCTGGGAGGAAAGGACTGTTGGTAGAAATCAGTTCTGTCCAGCGTGCTATTCCCCGTGCCGTGTGTTGTCCTTCATTGCTTGGCCTTCACCTGCTGCACTTGCGTAACTTGTTACGTAGGTGCTCTCGGGAGCTGTCCAACGCCAGCAAGGAGAAATTGAGGCCGGAGGTGGTGTAAGGATGAGTCCCCTGCAAGGGACAGCCGTGGTAGCAAGACCAGCATCTAATGTTCAGCTTGTAGTCTTGGTTACGTTTTCAGTAGGACGGATCAGCTGCTGCAGGAAAGTGATAGGATGCGATTCAGCCCAAGAGGAGGCTGACAGACCACGTCTCAGCTGCGATCTCTGTTGTTTCCCAAGGTGCTGTGAGGAGACACTTGGAGAAGGCACTTCTTACGCACCTGTGCCATCCCCTGCCCCTTCGTTCCTTGGTCAGCAGGAGGCTAATAATAAGCAGGCCGGATTTCTGGGACCACAGCATCCTCCTCATATGATGAAGGTAAATGTGGGTGAAGAGAGAGAAGGAGAAAGGCATCAAATTGATAGTGGGATTATTCTCTCTCTTCCGTCCTCCCTCCCTCCCTCCCTTCCTCCCTTCCTCCCTTCTTCATTCCCATCCTCCCTTCCTTCTTTTCTCCTTATTTTTTTTAGGGAGGTGGGTGGTGGTCACGTCTGCATTGTTTTTTCCCTCCCACACTGCAGCTTTCTTCACAGCTCTCCTGCTGCAGCCAGAATCACTCAAACAGTGCCTAATGCTAAATCGTGTGTCAGCCCCGCTGCTTGTTTTCTTGCAGCTCTGCTTCCTGAAGCACTGCGAGACATTGCAAGTAGAGCCCAGGCCTGTGCAAATCATGAAAAAAAGGGAAGATTGCTTGGTTTATTTGTAGTGCTGTCACTTCAGCTGAGCCAGCAAAACCAGAATGGCTTCTTCCAGAGTGCTGGCACAATTATGCTAGGGTTTTCAGGGAAAGTGTGAGGGGTGTGAGGTGGGGGAATGGAGGCACAAACATACGCACATATATGTAAAGGGAGAGAGAGAGAGAGAGACAGAGAGACATTTGGGAAGAGCTTTGATCCGTGTTCAGCTGTCTGGAAGGGCTTCCAAAAATGATGCTGTTTTACTTCCAATATCCAAAAACCAAAAGTAGGGATGAGAAATACTTGCCGGCCTTGCACGTAGAGTTAAAGCAGAGTGTTTTTTGTGTGTAAGGCTCCTGAGGCAATCTGTAGGACTACTGGGGCAGTAGGAGGGGATTGTGTTTGGGGCTTTGCAAAGCTGTGTGTTTGCATATGGCCATCTTACAGTCTCCTCTGTTGCAATACAGAGCTCAGGTCATTTAGAGAGAAAGCGAGCCCTGAAAGAGGATGCAGATAGCGCTGGTGTCCCAGAAACGGTCAGTCATTCTCTCAAGAGGAGGTGCTCTCAGAGGCTGCACCAAAACAGGCAAAACTGCCACCAGCAGCAGTATCGCAACGGCAGTTGGCGCACAGCTTCCCGTCGTGAGAGGAGCTGCTGGGGCAAGGGCAGAAGCTCCGCCCAATGTCCTCGTTACAGACCCCAAAGCAGAGGACAAACAGAGCCAGACAGGTCACAGGAGCATTCTTGCAAAAGCAAGAGGCTCCCCGAGTCGTCACTCTCCAGAGGGCAGGATGGGCATCGCTTCAGCAGGCACCGAGCAGACTGGCACCGCTGTCCAGTGCAGGAGCAGCAGCCTGGAAAATGTTCTCATCAAAGACGAGCACCTCCAGCTGTGTCAGTTCCTGTGGGTTTTGAGGGCCCTACCTGGAAGACTGGAAAGCCAGGAAGCAGAAAAAGAGGCCATCCGCGTGCAGAAGGGAGCGACATCAAAACGGAAGGGAAACGGCGAAGGGTGGAGAAAAGAGATTTCAGCAGTGCGCTCCTCGTTCTTCTCTGGCTGATCCTCTGGTGCTCCCAGTTGGCTTTGAAGAACTCTGAGTAGTGCAGAGTCTCTCTGGAGATCACGTAGGTAGGTTGATCAAGTGAAGCTAGGGGAGCTGTGTTAGACCTTAGAATCACGTCTGCACACGGTTCTTGATAAGGCTACAAGAATGCTTGTTCTCATGCATGAAATCTATGACTGCAGAATCATAGATTTGTCATATGCACAGAGGATAACTAGACACCCGGAGCTTTTACAAAGAGTGGTGTAGAAAACTAAAAGGCATAAAATGCCGAACCCCAGAGGTTTCATATGAGGCATAGAACAAGGCAAGAACTAGCCTTGCTTACTGGTTTGTGTGCCAGCCAGGACCTAATGTCCACTCGACCTCTGAGGGTGTCCGTGTCTTAGGAAGGCAGACGTTCAGAAATGACCACAGAGCAGCTGCAAATCACCGCCTGCAGCAGACCTGCTAAAATGCAGTCCCTTAGAGGCATCAAGCAGCACCTCTCTGTTGTCTGTCCTTGCCTCTTTCCTTCCGACAGTATGATCTGGATTTCTCTGTGCTCCATGTTGACAGCGGCAAGCATAAGGAGAAGAAGAAAAAGAGGAGACCCATGAAGAAGCTGAAAAGCTGCTTGGAATGCTCAGATCCTCATTTGCAGAAGTGCCCGTGGGAGGAGAAGGAAGAAGCCCATCCTGCAGGCGGCTCTCTATGGGAGCAGTAGAGGAACAGTGGCAGTGAAGAGCTCCAAGGGGACGGGCAGCCTTCCCGTGCAGCTGGCAGCCAGAAATAGAGCTCCATCGCATCCCGCGGGGAGCTGCAAGGTAAGGGGCCAGAGGAAGTGTGCGGGATTCCTTTTCATTCGAGCAGAGCATATTCTTTTAAATGCTTTCTAAATGCTTGCGTGAGGAAGGCTGTGCGGTATGCCCTGGCTTCCAAATACTCTGCCTTAATTAAAAGAAAGATGCGAGGTTAGTTGCTATGCTTGTTTGTTTCCAGTTTTGAGTGGCTACTAGGACAGAAGGCAAAAGCACCACCAAATGTCACGTCCCTAAGGTCTACGATGTGCCAGGAAAGCAGGTAGCCACGTCCTGCTTTCTGCACAGTACCCGCGTCTTAGCAGGCAACTGAAATACAGTGGCTTTGCCAGGAAGGCTTTTGGAAGCCTCCCCCTCAAGGTGGGTTCAGGCCCGGAGTCCCAGCGCACGTCAAGCTGTGGGCAGGCTCAGGTCTTTGCTCTCTAGAAAGCAAACCGCTGAGCAGATGGGTTTGTGCTGAATGTCATGCCAGGGAGTGAGCCCGCTTCCTTTTGTCGTTCAGATGCAGAGCTTGCGGCCAGCAGCCTTGAAGACTCTGACTAAGCTTACCATCAAGGGCACAGCTTACCATCAGCCCCAACAGGTAGCCATTCTCCAAACAACGCTAACCAATCCAAGCTTGAAAATTGTTCAAACACTAGAACAATAAAAGTACTGTCAAAACCAAACCCAGTGCTTGGTGGTGCTTCAGCCTTCTGTACGGAATTGCAGCAAGAGAAGAAGGCTTTTTTTTCACAGTTCTTTTCCCGAAGGCGTCCTTTTATAGCAGGTGCCAGTAATGCCGACGGGTGGTGGAGATTCCGCTGGCGCACAGTGCCTGGCAGTGGCTGGGGGCTGACCTGCTCGAAAGCAGCTCTGCAGGGAAGGATCTGCGAATGCTGGTGGACGACAAGCTGACCACGAGGTAGCAACGTGCCCTTGTGGCCAGGAAGGCCAATGGTATCCTGGGGTGCCTTAGGAAGAGTGTTGCCAGCACGTCGAGGGAGGTGATCGTGCCCCTCTGCTCAGCCCTGCTGAGGCCTCATCTCGACTACTGCGTCCAGGTCTGGGCTCCCCAGTACAACAGAGACGTGGAGCTACTGCAGAGAGCGTCCAGCGTAGGGCTACGAGGATGGTCGGGGGCTGGAGCATCTGCCCCCTGAGGAACGGCTGCGAGAGCTGCCCCTGTTGAGCCTGGAGAAGAGACGACTGAGAGGGGATCTTACCAACGTCTCTAAGTACCTGAAGGGAGGGTGTCAAGGGGACAGGGACAAACTCTTTTCAGTTGTGCCAGGTGACAGGACAAGACGCAATGGGCACAAACCGAAGCACCGGAAGGTCCGCCTGAACGTGAGGAGGAATTTCTTCCCCGTGAGAGTGACAGAGCGCTGCAACAGGTTGCCCAGAGAAGTTGTGGAGTCTCCTTCTCTGGAGCCATTCAAAGCCTGCCTGGATGCAGCCCTGTCTAACATGCTCCAGGGGACGCGGCTTGAGCAGGGGCGTTGGTCTCAATGATCTCCAGAGGTCCCTTCCCACCCCACCGATTCCGCAGTTCTGCGACCGCTCGGCCCGGGCGCGGGCCTAGCCGGGCCCGCCCGAGGCCCCGGAGGCTGCGGCGGGGCGGGGCAGCAGCGCCAGCGAAGGTCACTGGGCACGCCGCGCGTCGCTCACGGCGCTCCCCGCCCCTCCCGCGCCCCGATTGGCTCTCTGCCCCCACCTGGCCTGCCGCTCAGCCAGCCAGCGCGGAGGTGGGCGGGGCCCGGCAGCAGCCCGCGGGCTGGGCAGCCTGGCGGGGCGGCGCAGCACTTGCTCGCCGCCGCCCTCTCAGCGGCAGCCGCCAGCCCGGAGCCTGGCGCCGGCCCTGGGTTCCACGCGCCAGCTGCCCGCGCTGCCCGCCGGCGCTGGAGGCAGGCGCGCCAGGACACAGCGGGCATCCTGCCCTCCGGCGAGCTGCGCCCGCGGAGTCGACCAAGCTGGGGGCCGAGAGAGGCCCTCGGGCGAGGGCCTTGCGGCTGGCATGGGGCCGGTGAGAGCCCTTGGGTTTGGCCCCCGCTCTAACTCCCACCACTGCCCTGAAGCCCTGCCCCGACCCCAACGCTGCTGCTCGTTCGCAACCCAAGCCCCTGCCCTAACACCCAGCCCCACACCCTCACCGCCCAGCCCGAGCCCAAGTCGAGCGCCCCTTAGCCTGCCTCTCACCCCAGCCCTCACCTGAGCCCTCAGCCCAGTTCCCAGCCGTGTGGTGCTCGCCCGGAGCCCTCGCCTGGACCCAAGAAGGCAGCCCATGCCCAGCCGCTTGCCCGCAACGCTGAGCAGAGCTCTGACCCCTCCCTCAAGCCTCCCCCGATCCCAAACCCCGAAAAGGCAAGCAGCAACCCACAGGCCATGGCCAAAACACTAGGCCCTAACCAGAACCCCAAAGTCCAACCTGAAACACTAACCCTCTCCTGGTTTCCTCTGGACCGAGTAAAGCACGCGCGCTGTAGCACTCCGTGTTCTGAGTTAATGGCAGTGTTCAAGGGAAGGCAATTTCTTCCAGGTTATGCCTGATAAAGCATGCTTTCCTGTACGGTCACATTAGGCATGAGGTTCGTGCTCCAGAAGGCCTTTTGCCCACATCCTACTGACAGAGTTCACAGACATGGTGACTTTTTTGCTCTGTTTCACAGCCCAGCTGTGAAATGCAGTCTTCAGGTCTGAGCAGGGAGGCACGTGGAGGCAGGAGGAGGCTCCCTGCAGAGCTGCTTTCCAGTAGGTCAGCCCCCAGCTTGAGGGAGGGAGTTGCCTTTCCTACCTCCTAAGCACTTGGACTACATCCCCAGCCGAGTGACAGTCTCCATTATCGAGCTCCCAGGAAACACCTGGTCCACCCTCACAGCGTGCCCCACGCAGTAACAGCTCGACCATGCCAGAACTGTGAGCGTTAGCACGACCAGCTTTGTGCAAGCCGAAGCTAGCACCACGTGCTAGCAGGCCCCGAGTTGGAAACAGCCACTTCTGCCTACCAGGCAACAGCAGCCTTGCGTTGCCTTCGGGAACTGCGCTCTGGGGAGAGAGTTACGCTCTTGCTGCCTTTTGAGTTGCTGGCGAGGCTTACTTTTGGGCGCAGCAAAGATAGGTGCTCAGGCATTTGTTTGGCTACCAGAAGACAACGTTCCCAATGTGTATCGAGCGGCCCTCGTCCATCCTAGTAGGTTTGCTGCACGAGCACGGTTGAAATGCCGTGTGTGTCTTGCAGAGAAGAAGCACCACCTTAGACAAGGAAACGTCATTCTGCTCGGATGAGCGTGGAAAGCTGTTTGAGTTTTGGCGTGAGGGGGGAGGTGTGAAGATGCCTTGAAACAATTGCCTGTGCTTTCTTTGAAGGTGTGAGAAGACGGTTGCTGCGTCCAAGAGGTTTACAATTCATCGCTCTTCCAACGTTCTCACCATAGCCCTGAAAAGATTTGCCGATTTCACTGGTGGGAAGATTAGCAAGGTATCTGTGCAGCTGTAATAATGTTTTCTTGGGAAGGGCGATTTCCCAAGGCAGAACACTGCTTTAAAGGTGGTTAATGTCTGCCGACTGTAACTGTAGCGACGGAAGATGTTGAGGAAAAATCAGCCCAAGAAGCAGGTCTTCCTCTTTCTCCTTCCGGCAGCAGCAAAGTTCCCATGTGACGATGAGCGTTTGCCCTGCTCTTGAAGAGCTGGTTTTGCCCTGAGCAGCTAGTTCTCTGCAACTGAAAGGACCGAATGTTGTGCCAGGGAAGACCGATTTCTGAGGAACCCAACAACGTCTGTCTAAACTCGCAGCCCATGTTCTTAGAGGTGCTTTTCTCCGGCTCTTCCGTCAAGTGTTCCCAGATGAGTTTAGAATGCCCTTGCTCTGTCTTCAGGACGTGAACTATCCAGAGTATTTGGACCTTCGAGCGTACATGTCTGAGTCAGCTGGAGAGCCAGTCTGCTACGCCTTGTACGCCGTGCTGGTGCACAGAGGTGCCAGCGGTCGTGCAGGGCACTATTTCTGCTTCGTCAAGGTAAGCATCAACTTCATTTCTTGCGGGGTAAAATCTGTGCTGGTGAAGAGAAACTTGCCGCAGCATGTTGCTGGCAACCACTGTTGTTAAGGGGAAAGGGCTCGCCGCATGTCTGCTTTGACGAGTCTTGGTGTATCCTTTGTCCGGGAGTGTGCTGTCTGGGATTTCCTGCAGAAAGCACGCAGTTGCTGTAAAGGCATCGGTGCCTTTGTTTGCAGGCCAGTAATGGACTATGGTATGAGATGAATGATGCCTCGGTAGTCCTTTGCGACATCAACACCGTTCTCAGTCAGCAGGCGTATTTACTTTTTTATATCAGGTAAGAGCAAGTATTCAAAGGGGTTCAGGGTAATTTTGCGCTACTGAAACTTCTTGTCCTCTGACGTGTTTTTCTTTCTGTCCTGGGAGGAAAGGACTGTTGGTAGAAATCAGTTCTGTCCAGCATGCTATTCCCCATGCCGTGTGTTGTCCTTCATTGCTTGGCCTTCACCTGCTGCACTTGCGTAACTTGTTACGTAGGTGCTCTCGGGAGCTGTCCAACGCCAGCAAGGAGAAATTGAGGCCGGAGGTGGTGTAAGGATGAGTCCCCTGCAAGGGACAGCCGTGGTAGCAAGACCAGCATCTAATGTTCAGCTTGTAGTCTTGGTTACGTTTTCAGTAGGACGGATCAGCTGCTGCAGGAAAGTGATAGGATGCGATTCAGCCCAAGAGGAGGCTGACAGACCACGTCTCAGCTGCGATCTCTGTTGTTTCCCAAGGTGCTGTGAGGAGACACTTGGAGAAGGCACTTCTTACGCACCTGTGCCATCCCCTGCCCCTTCGTTCCTTGGTCAGCAGGAGGCTAATAATAAGCAGGCCGGATTTCTGGGACCACAGCATCCTCCTCATATTATGAAGGTAAATGTGGGTGAAGAGAGAGAAGGAGAAAGGCATCAAATTGATAGTGGGATTATTCTCTCTCTTCCGTCCTCCCTCCCTCCCTCCCTTCCTCCCTTCCTCCCTTCTTCATTCCCATCCTCCCTTCCTTCTTTTCTCCTTATTTTTTTTAGGGGGGTGGGTGGTGGTCACGTCTGCATTGTATTTTCCCTCCCACACTGCAGCTTTCTTCACAGCTCTCCTGCTGCAGCCAGAATCACTCAAACAGTGCCTAATGCTAAATCGTGTGTCAGCCCCGCTGCTTGTTTTCTTGCAGCTCTGCTTCCTGAAGCACTGCGAGACATTGCAAGTAGAGCCCAGGCCTGTGCAAATCATGAAAAAAAGGGAAGATTGCTTGGTTTATTTGTAGTGCTGTCACTTCAGCTGAGCCAGCAAAACCAGAATGGCTTCTTCCAGAGTGCTGGCACAATTATGCTAGGGTTTTCAGGGAAAGTGTGAGGGGTGTGAGGTGGGGGAATGGAGGCACAAACATACGCACATATATGTAAAGGGAGAGAGAGAGAGAGACAGAGAGACATTTGGGAAGAGCTTTGATCCGTGTTCAGCTGTCTGGAAGGGCTTCCAAAAATGATGCTGTTTTACTTCCAATATCCAAAAACCAAAAGTAGGGATGAGAAATACTTGCCGGCCTTGCACGTAGAGTTAAAGCAGAGTGTTTTTTGTGTGTAAGGCTCCTGAGGCAATCTGTAGGACTACTGGGGCAGTAGGAGGGGATTGTGTTTGGGGCTTTGCAAAGCTGTGTGTTTGCATATGGCCATCTTACAGTCTCCTCTGTTGCAATACAGAGCTCAGGTCATTTAGAGAGAAAGCGAGCCCTGAAAGAGGATGCAGATAGCGCTGGTGTCCCAGAAACGGTCAGTCATTCTCTCAAGAGGAGGTGCTCTCAGAGGCTGCACCAAAACAGGCAAAACTGCCACCAGCAGCAGTATCGCAACGGCAGTTGGCGCACAGCTTCCCGTCGTGAGAGGAGCTGCTGGGGCAAGGGCAGAAGCTCCGCCCAATGTCCTCGTTACAGACCCCAAAGCAGAGGACAGACAGAGCCAGACAGGTCACAGGAGCATTCTTGCAAAAGCAAGAGGCTCCCCGAGTCGTCACTCTCCAGAGGGCAGGATGGGCATCGCTTCAGCAGGCACCGAGCAGACTGGCACCGCTGTCCAGTGCAGGAGCAGCAGCCTGGAAAATGTTCTCATCAAAGACGAGCACCTCCAGCTGTGTCAGTTCCTGTGGGTTTTGAGGGCCCTACCTGGAAGACTGGAAAGCCAGGAAGCAGAAAAAGAGGCCATCCGCGTGCAGAAGGGAGCGACATCAAAACGGAAGGGAAACGGCGAAGGGTGGAGAAAAGAGATTTCAGCAGTGCGCTCCTCGTTCTTCTCTGGCTGATCCTCTGGTGCTCCCAGTTGGCTTTGAAGAACTCTGAGTAGTGCAGAGTCTCTCTGGAGATCATGTAGATAGGTTGATCAAGTGAAGCTAGGGGAGCTGTGTTAGACCTTAGAATCATGTCTGCACACGGTTCTTGATAAGGCTACAAGAATGCTTGTTCTCATGCATGAAATCTATGACTGCAGAATCATAGATTTGTCATATGCACAGAGGATAACTAGACACCCGGAGCTTTTACAAAGAGTGGTGTAGAAAACTAAAAGGCATAAAATGCCGAACCCCAGAGGTTTCATATGAGGCATAGAACAAGGCAAGAACTAGCCTTGCTTACTGGTTTGTGTGCCAGCCAGGACCTAATGTCCACTCGACCTCTGAGGGTGTCCGTGTCTTAGGAAGGCAGACGTTCAGAAATGACCACAGAGCAGCTGCAAATCACCGCCTGCAGCAGACCTGCTAAAATGCAGTCCCTTAGAGGCATCAAGCAGCACCTCTCTGTTGTCTGTCCTTGCCTCTTTCCTTCCGACAGTATGATCTGGATTTCTCTGTGCTCCATGTTGACAGCGGCAAGCATAAGGAGAAGAAGAAAAAGAGGAGACCCATGAAGAAGCTGAAAAGCTGCTTGGAATGCTCAGATCCTCATTTGCAGAAGTGCCCGTGGGAGGAGAAGGAAGAAGCCCATCCTGCAGGCGGCTCTCTATGGGAGCAGTAGAGGAACAGTGGCAGTGAAGAGCTCCACGGGGACGGGCAGCCTTCCCGTGCAGCTGGCAGCCAGAAATAGAGCTCCATCGCATCCCGTGGGGAGCTGCAAGGTAAGGGGCCAGAGGAAGTGTGCGGGATTCCTTTTCATTCGAGCAGAGCATATTCTTTTAAATGCTTTCTAAATGCTTGCGTGAGGAAGGCTGTGCGGTATGCCCTGGCTTCCAAATACTCTGCCTTAATTAAAAGAAAGACGCGAGGTTAGCTGCTATGCTTGTTTGTTTCCAGTTTTGAGTGGCTACTAGGACAGAAGGCAAAAGCACCACCAAATGTCACGTCCCTAAGGTCTACGATGTGCCAGGAAAGCAGGTAGCCACGTCCTGCTTTCTGCACAGTACCCGCGTCTTAGCAGGCAACTGAAATACAGTGGCTTTGCCAGGAAGGCTTTTGGAAGCCTCCCCCTCAAGGTGGGTTCAGGCCCGGAGTCCCAGCGCACGTCAAGCTGTGGGCAGGCTCAGGTCTTTGCTCTCTAGAAAGCAAACCGCTGAGCAGATGGGTTTGTGCTGAATGTCATGCCAGGGAGTGAGCCCGCTTCCTTTTGTCGTTCAGATGCAGAGCTTGCGGCCAGCAGTCTTGAAGACGCTGACTAAGCTTACCATCAAGGCCACAGCTTACCATCAGCCCCAACAGGTAGCCATTCTCCAAACAACGCTAACCAATCCAAGCTTGAAAATTGTTCAAACACTAGAACAATAAAAGTACTGTCAAAACCAAACCCAGTGCTTGGTGGTGCTTCAGCCTTCTGTACGGAATTGCAGCAAGAGAAGAAGGCTTTTTTTTCACAGTTCTTTTCCCGTAGGCGTCCTTTTATAGCAGGTGCCAGTAATGCCGACGGGTGGTGGAGATTCCGCTGGCGCACAGTGCCTGGCAGTAGCCAAGGTCTGAATGGGGTGCAGCAGGAGCGCCCAGCGGGAGTGCAGGAAGCAAGGGGCTGTGCTGGTCGGGCAGGTGGAGCGTCAGCAGAGCTGATGAGCAGCTGCTAGTGCTTGCCTGGGACTGGGTGGGTGTGTGGAAGCGAGGCTAAGGGGAACTGATGATGCCTGGCAACTGTGTAAGGTAAAGGGAAAGCCCAGGAGGCCCCTGTGGAGAATGAGGGGGTGTTTTGGGGTGCACGGCCACACACACGCGGCTGGTCCTGACAAGACAGCCATGTGCGTCCATTGCAGCTGTTCCAGTTAGATTCCCGGGGGCCAAACGTCCAGTGTGGCAAGCCAGCACAAACACACACACACATACACACACAGACACACACCCCCCCCCAAATACTCTTCAGCAGCAAGCAGTTTATTAGTAAATACTTACAAACAGACCGACCTGATGGTAATCTCGAGAAGGACCACTCCCATGCTTGTCCCGATCGTCTGCATGGTGAGAGAGAGAGTCGTCAGGCACAATCTTTTTGGGCGTCCCCGAGGAGGCAACGTGGTCCTCTGTTGTGTAGCAGCCTCCCTCTCCTTTGGAAAAATTCCGGTATTTCTGATGATTCGCGGTAGGCGGGAGTCCCGGCACCTGGGGCCAACAAGTGCAGGGAGCCTAGCCCAACTCCGGCCCGGTTGCATAACCGGGCTATGATACTGCGCAGGTGTGCAGACTTATTCCGGGGGCCACATTGACTCTGGGGGTCGCTATTTCATTACTCTTCAACTTCTGACCTTCAGGTTGACTGCTTCTCATGGTTATTTTGTGGCTGGAAGCCACAGAACTTATATGTAACCAACTGCTGTTCTTTCTCACAGATTTCCAAGACCTTGTTAGTTATTTGTATTCCGCTTAACACAACAGTACTGTTGTAGACACCCAAAAGTTACAACACGGACATTCTCACCAAGTATCAGGTAGTACGGATACAAAAGTTACAACACGGACAGTTCCCACCAAGGATCATGTAGTAGGGATACAGCAGCCAAGGCAGAGGTGCCAGCGCCAGCAACGTGGGGAAGGGCTGCAGCCAAGCAGGGCGCAGCGGGGCCACAGGGGCCGTGCCACAGCCTGGCGCAGGGGTGCGGCGGCAGGCGGGCCGTGCCAGGGCCGGCACTGGGCAGTGGAGCCGGGCGGCACCGTGTGCGGCCCTGGAGCAGGCAGCCGTGCCAGGGCCCTGGATGTCATCTGGATGTCATCTCCAGGCATATGGAGGAAAAGAAGGTGATGAGGAGTAGTCAGCATGGATTCACCAAGGGGAACTCCTGCTTAACCAATCTGACAGCCCTCTATGATGGAATGACTGGCTGGGTAGAGGAGGGGAGAGCAGTGGACAGTACGTACCTTGACTTCAGCCAGGCTTTTGACACTGTCTCCCATAACATCCTCCTGGGTAAGCCCGCAGGATGTGTGGGTTAGACGAGTGGACAGTGAGGTGGATTGAGAGCTGGCTGAATGGCAGAGCTCAGAGGGTTGTCATCAGTGGTGCGGAGTCTAGCTGGAGGCCTGTGGCTAGTGGAGTCCCCCAGGGCTCAGGACTGGGTCCCGTGCTGGTCAGCTTCTTCATCCAAGACCTGGATGAAGGGACAGAGTGCCTGCTCTGCAAGTTTGCCGATGACACCAAGCTGGGAGCAGTGGCTGATACACCTGAGGGCTGTGCTGCCGTTCAGAGAGACCTGGAGAGGCCGCAGAGCTGGGCGGAGAGGAACCTCAGGAGGTTCAACAAGGGCATGTGCACGGTCCTGCACCTAGGGAGAAATAACCCCAGGCACCAGCACAGGCTGGGGGCTGACCTGCTCGAAAGCAGCTCTGCAGGGAAGGACCTGCGAATGCTGGTGGACGACAAGCTGACCACGAGGTAGCAACGTGCCCTTGTGGCCAGGAAGGCCAATGGTATCCTGGGGTGCCTTAGGAAGAGTGTTGCCAGCACGTCGAGGGAGGTGATCGTGCCCCTCTGCTCAGCCCTGCTGAGGCCTCATCTCGACTACTGCGTCCAGGTCTGGGCTCCCCAGTACAACAGAGACGTGGAGCTACTGCAGAGAGCGTCCAGCGTAGGGCTACGAGGATGGTCGGGGGCTGGAGCATCTGCCCCCTGAGGAACGGCTGCGAGAGCTGCCCCTGTTGAGCCTGGAGAAGAGACGACTGAGAGGGGATCTTACCAACGTCTCTAAGTACCTGAAGGGAGGGTGTCAAGGGGACGGGGACAAACTCTTTTCAGTTGTGCCAGGTGACAGGACAAGACGCAATGGGCACAAACCGAAGCACCGGAAGGTCCGCCTGAACGTGAGGAGGAATTTCTTCCCCGTGAGAGTGACAGAGCGCTGCAACAGGTTGCCCAGAGAAGTTGTGGAGTCTCCTTCTCTGGAGCCATTCAAAGCCTGCCTGGATGCAGCCCTGTCTAACATGCTCCAGGGGACGCGGCTTGAGCAGGGGCGTTGGTCTCAATGATCTCCAGAGGTCCCTTCCCACCCCACCGATTCCGCAGTTCTGCGACCGCTCGGCCCGGGCGCGGGCCTAGCCGGGCCCGCCCGAGGCCCCGGAGGCTGCGGCGGGGCGGGGCAGCAGCGCCAGCGAAGGTCACTGGGCACGCCGCGCGTCGCTCACGGCGCTCCCCGCCCCTCCCGCGCCCCGATTGGCTCTCTGCCCCCACCTGGCCTGCCGCTCAGCCAGCCAGCGCGGAGGTGGGCGGGGCCCGGCAGCAGCCCGCGGGCTGGGCAGCCTGGCGGGGCGGCGCAGCACTTGCTCGCCGCCGCCCTCTCAGCGGCAGCCGCCAGCCCACAGCCTGGCGCCGGCCCTGGGTTCCACGCACCAGCTGCCCGCACTGCCCGCCGGCGCTGGAGGCAGGCGCGCCAGGACACAGCGGGCATCCTGCCCTCCGGCGAGCTGCGCCCGCGGAGTCGACCAAGCTGGGGGCCGAGAGAGGCCCTCGGGCGAGGGCCTTGCGGCTGGCATGGGGCCGGTGAGAGCCCTTGGGTTTGGCCCCCGCTCTAACTCCCACCACTGCCCTGAAGCCCTGCCCCGACCCCAACGCTGCTGCTCGTTCGCAACCCAAGCCCCTGCCCTAACACCCAGCCCCACACCCTCACCGCCCAGCCCGAGCCCAAGTCGAGCGCCCCTTAGCCTGCCTCTCACCCCAGCCCTCACCTGAGCCCTCAGCCCAGTTCCCAGCCGTGTGGTGCTCGCCCGGAGCCCTCGCCTGGACCCAAGAAGGCAGCCCATGCCCAGCCGCTTGCCCGCAACGCTGAGCAGAGCTCTGACCCCTCCCTCAAGCCTCCCCCGATCCCAAACCCCGAAAAGGCAAGCAGCAACCCACAGGCCATGGCCAAAACACTAGGCCCTAACCAGAACCCCAAAGTCCAACCTGAAACACTAACCCTCTCCTGGTTTCCTCTGGACCGAGTAAAGCACGCGCGCTGTAGCACTCCGTGTTCTGAGTTAATGGCAGTGTTCAAGGGAAGGCAATTTCTTCCAGGTTATGCCTGATAAAGCATGCTTTCCTGTACGGTCACATTAGGCATGAGGTTCGTGCTCCAGAAGGCCTTTTGCCCACATCCTACTGACAGAGTTCACAGACATGGTGACTTTTTTGCTCTGTTTCACAGCCCAGCTGTGAAATGCAGTCTTCACGTCTGAGCAGGGAGGCACGTGGAGGCAGGAGGAGGCTCCCTGCAGAGCTGCTTTCCAGTAGGTCAGCCCCCAGCTTGAGGGAGGGAGTTGCCTTTCCTACCTCCTAAGCACTTGGTCTACATCCCCAGCCGAGTGACGGTCTCCATTATCGAGCTCCCAGGAAACACCTGGTCCACCCTCACAGCGTGCCCCACGCAGTAACAGCTCGACCATGCCAGAACTGTGAGCGTTAGCACGACCAGCTTTGTGCAAGCCGAAGCTAGCACCACGTGCTTAGAAGAAGAAGGGCTGTGTGTCTCTGAGGGCCGTTCGCTCTCCTCAGAGCTCCATCCAATTAAAGCAGAGCCTTCCCACCAGTAATCTGTTAACATCTCTCTTCTGGAGAGATGGCAGATTATGCTCCCCACTGCCACAAATACGAGGGGGCTAACAAGTTCAGCTGGCACGCTTAGAAGCAGGCATTTGTCCATAGTCTCCGAAGCTCGTAGTAAGACTTCACACAATGCGCCTTTGCGCCTTTAAACAGCCTCCTTCCTCTTTTCTTCCTCTTCCTCTTCCTCGTCTTCTGTTAGGAAGGAAATGCTGGCTGGCTCCGGAAGCATTGCTTTGCCCTTCCAGGTGCAGACCCTTCCCTCAGAGCAGCTCAGAGAGACAAGGTTGAGCTGGAGTACCGTTTGCGGAAGGAAACGGAGGAACCACCCAATGCCGTCTGAAAAGACCGTCCCAAGCAAGCCGCTTTGGCCACACGCCTGTGCGCATAGCCCAGAGGTTGCCAAAGAAATTGAGCAAAGCATCCCCCACTAGGCACTTGTCAATCAGCTGCTTTCACTAGTTCAGTGAAGACTCTCTTATGCTTTAATCCTGCAGCACTAAGTTTGCTCACGGCGCGCAAAGGGAGAGAGCAGCCCTGTTGCTGGGAAGCCTTCTGGAGAGAGCAGGTCAAAGCATGCTCGCAACGATGAGGACACACGCTATGACGAATGCGTAGGAGCGTCAGGTTTCTCTGCTAATTCCTGGAGACAGGTGAGCTTGTGCAGAGGCTCCCAGAACGACTTAGAAGCTTTCTGGAGTGCCGGTGTCTTTCTTCACAGAGGCTTGCTCGTAAGGGCCACTGAAGGGCTGTGTTTCTCTGGTAGCAGTAGTGCAAAATCCACCGATTGCTTTCCCTCCGGACCTGGAGAGAATTCCTTGAAAAGGACCCCGTTGTGCTCTAGAAGCCTTTGGGACAGCGTGACGGACGGCCGAAGAGGGGGAAAGACCATTTGCAGCAACATGGGCCTGGCGGCCCAAACTGCCCCACAGCTGCGGTGACAGCAGCGTGCCTTTTTTTCTTAGCAGGCTTATTCTGCCCGGGGAGGGAGCACGGTCCCCACCCCCGCCACGAGCGGGGGTCAGCGCAGCGGCCGCCGGCTGCGGACGGTGCCCGGTGGCCCCGGGCGCCGGCTGAGCGCGTCTCTGCCGGGGCCGCGGGGCCGAAAGGGGGCAGGGCCATGCTGCCCCGACACACGCCCGTCACAGACACACTGCGGTCCGATTGGTTGCACCACAGCAGGGCCGTCCCACTGGGCTGGCGGGCGCCTGCTCATTGGCTGAGGTGCCCCCGTCACAATGGCCCGCAGGGCTGGGGTCGCTCTGCAGCAGAGAGGGCGGCGGCGCAGCAGCTCCTCGCGCGCTCTCTGCCCCGGCGCTTGCAGTCGCGCTGGCCCAAGCGAAGGCGGGCTGAGCGAGCCTGCTGGATCGCTGGGCTCATTCCTCTTCCAGCTGGAGCTGCGTGTGGTGAAAATGGAGTCCCACTCTGCAAGCTGGGGTCCGGTACCACCTGCAGGATCTGGCCTAGAAAGCAGCTACTGCTGTGAGTAAAGACCTCAAGAGTAAAGGTTAATTTTGTGCCTGGCCAAAGGCACCGCAAGTGGCTAGTGTTGCAAGGCTTTACGGGTTGACAAGCTGCGGGGGATGCTGGAGAGTTTTCTGGGAATCCATCGACTCCCTCCGCTGTGCGCGACAGTTGACGACAGCATTGCCTAGCAAAAGACCTGCTGCTCAGAGGGTTGCTGGCTTATCTGGGGGTCTTGGCTGTTCCCTTTGTTAGTGTGTAATTGGAGGCCTGAGGTGAAGGGTTAAGGCTAGGATGAGGAAAAGGAACAGAATAGGAAAAGGAACGAAGGCCAGCAGTCTCTTTTGCAATCTCGTTTCCTTGCAGTCATTACGGATGGAATCGCTCCGCCACAAAGGATGCTTTTCCCACCCGAGAAGATTTCTGTGGCTTGGCGGCAAAGGCAAAGTGTTGGAGCTGGACTCCACAACCTGGGCAACACGTGTTTCCTCAACTCTGTTCTGCAGTGTTTGACCTACACTCCCCCTCTGGCCAATTACATGCTTTCCGGGGAACACAGCCAGTCGTGTGAGTACTTGTGAACATGTTCCTTGTGACCCCCTGGACAGCTCTGCAGGTGAAAGAAGAAGAATGACTATGTGAAGCAAACTCTGAGCTGTCCTGTTTTCCCTGTAGGCGCTGGCTTTTACTAGCGCAGGATATCCTGAGCTATCCCAGTCAGGACAGCTGATGGAGTGCTTGTGTTCAGTTAATGGCCTGTGGTCACACGTCGTGCAGGGGGGTGGTGGTTCTTTGGTCCCTGAGGTGAACGAATGATCGAGGGCATTGGGAAGTAAGGCACTTGATGAATCGTTGGCCTCTGGCTTTCTGGCTGGTAGGAAGATGACAACATTTTGGAGGAGGGCATCCCACGTGTTCAGTGTTCCTTCACAGCCGGCTTTCCATCCTGCACGAGCACTGTGAGAACTGACAGAGTCGCTGTTGAACCGTGAGAAGAGTAAGACTCCCAAAGAGCACCGTGAAAGCCGTATGAGCTAGTCTGGCTCTTCCTGTGCAGCTGCCTGCAAAAGAGGGCCTGGCAGTGGTCGTTCCGGGGTTTGCTCAGGAAATGGGTGCTAGTACAGACTTGGTGGTTAATGCTTATGCCCACAGGCTGGGCTGTTGGCGCCTTTGGAGACGAGAGCGTGGAATGGAGAGCAGAGACCGCACTTAGAACTTTGGGGTTGTTGTTGCTCAAGGTTTTCCACAGGTACGTCGGTACCTTTCCCTCGACTGAGGTGCTTTCTTCCTTGTCTCTGGACAGGTCGTGCGCAAGGCTTCTGCATGCTGTGCACAATGGAGACGCACGTTAACCAGGTCCTGTTCTGCTCTGCCAGTGCCATCGAGCCTACGGCTGTCTTCAGTGACCTTAGACGTAAGTCATTTCAGACGGCATTCTTTGTAGCAAGGTGTGAATTTCCAGCGGGTTATGTCACGGGTGCCAAGGGTTTGGCGAGTGGAATGTTTTCAGGAAGAGTGCTTTGAGAAAAGCAGCGTTTCTGTCCTGTCCCTTCTTCTGAGATAAGCATTGTACTCTTTGTATTTCTTAGGGATAGGGGAGCACTTCTGTTTTGGCAGACAGGAAGATGCTCATGAATTCTTACGTTACACCGTGGCTGCTATGCAGACAGCTTGTTTGAGCGGAAGCACCGAGTAAGCAGAACCCGGTTAACCTTTAAGTGCTCTCTAGCGCTGCTGGCACCTTTGTTTCCTACCCTACGTGAAAACCTTTGTCCGGGGTTTTTGTAGAAGAGACGAGCTCTTTAAACAAAGAGCTGAGTCTCTGCCTCAGCTCTTCTGAGTGCTGCTGCTCATTTGTTTCCAGCTTGGACAGCTCGTCGCAAGCCACCACGGTCATTCACCAAATATTTGGAGGGTTTCTACGATCCAGAGGTACGTTTTGAAACTGATACTGTCGTACGTTTTGAAACTGATACTGTCCTTAGAACTGGCCTGTGCCTTTGTGCCCGTTTGTCACAAAGAGCTTGCAGTGTGACTGAAGTAGCGGGTCCCAGCAATGTAAACGAGCAAAGTGAGTCTCCTTGGCAGTTGGTGAGGTGCTTCTGTTTGAATTGCAGTGACGTGCTTGAGCTGCCAAGCAGTTTCGGACTCCTATGAGGCGTTCCTTGATATCCCTTTGGAGATAACGGTGAGAGGTTTTAGAAGTGTGGCAGAAGGGGCGGTGGAAGGCGCCGAGCTTTTGGGGTTTGTTCTTGCTTTCTGTGGCTTTCTAAGCTCCACGGAGTTCCCTTAGGAATGCCCGCTGTTCACGGCAAAAGGGCTTGGTGGTGGTGGTGGCTGGGAAGCGGCTTGGACTCGGTCCTGCTCTGGAAGCCCCGTGAATGGTCTCCGTGTACGTGTGGGGTGTGGGGTTTAAGCTGGAGAGAGAGCAATGAGCATCTCTCCTACACTTGTGATTGGCATTTGTTTTGCTTTTGTTGTTTGTGCAAAGGCAAACCACAGGTTACGTAGTTGTGTGCTGCCACAGGCAGGTCGCTCTTTGTGTCAAAGTACAATCATTTTCAAACAAGGTCGGTGTTCAGCACGCTCTGCTCCTGCCTCCTGCTTTCAGAGTGTTTGCTGCTTCGCAGTAGGTGTGCCACGTGTGAAGGAGGGAGGCCCTCCGGCCAAAGCGTAGTCGCAGGTTTGGATTTGAGTGTGCGGGAGCTGAGGTGTCCTACTTTCTTCCTCATCCAGGCAGCCTCCTCGGTCTCTGGAGCGCTGGAAGAATTTGTGAGACCTGAACTGCTGGATGGTGAGAATTGCTACAAATGCAGCAAGTAAGGTTCCTCCTCCCGCCATTGGAGTGGGAGCTACTGGCTGAACGTGCTGTCCGTCTCAGAGCAGAAGCTGTCCTTGGACTTAATTGAGAAAGACAAAGGAGAGCACGAGAGGCAGCTTTAGCTTTTTCATGTTTTTTATAGCTTTCAGTGTTGTTTTCCCTGGCAGTGGTCAGCCTTGCTAACTGTGAAGCTGCGCACGGACCTATCCCGACGGCCAGGAGTTAAAAGCCGTGTCCTCTGTGTAGCAGTGAGCTCAAGCAGGAAGGAGCTGCGCAGAGGGATTTGGGGTGGGAGGCGACAACAGCTTCCAGAAGGTCCTGGTGTTCCCTGTGGAAGGCAGCTGGGGGCCTAGGTGACTCTCAGCTGGCTGCCTGATAATGAACGTGAGCAAGCTCTGCTGGCTCGCTAGCAGGACAGCTTGCGCAGTTGTTGAATGGCAAAAACTGCAGCCAGGCATTCTGTGGATGGGTTTGGAACTCTCTGCCTTGTATTTTGACCTCAGAATTGGGAAGGAGGCTATGTCAGAGAGCATTACCGTGTATGTCCTGCCTTTGAGCGAGCCACGGAGCAAATTTAGCGGTTGGTTTCCAAGGATTTCAGACGGCTCAGTCTCTTTTCAGGTGACTGTTGGCATCTTGTATTTGTGATGCTGAGAACTGATCCGACTGGGAAGCGCTTTGCCGTTCCTGGTCCGGAGGACTGAGGCTCCCTTTCTCCAGCTCTCTTTCACTGTTGGCATTCCAGCAGAAAGAGGGGAGCCAGGCCCCGAGTTGGAAACAGCCACTTCTGCCTACCAGGCAACAGCAGCCTTGCGTTGCCTTCGGGAACTGCGCTCTGGGGAGAGAGTTACGCTCTTGCTGCCTTTTGAGTTGCTGGCGAGGCTTACTTTTGGGCGCAGCAAAGATAGGTGCTCAGGCATTTGTTTGGCTACCAGAAGACAACGTTCCCAATGTGTATCGAGCGGCCCTCCGCGGTCCATCCTAGTAGGTTTGCTGCACGAGCACGGTTGAAATGCCGTGTGTGTCTTGCAGAGAAGAAGCACCACCTTAGACAAGGAAACGTCATTCTGCTCGGATGAGCGTGGAAAGCTGTTTGAGTTTTGGCGTGAGGGGGGAGGTGTGAAGATGCCTTGATACAATTGCCTGTGCTTTCTTTGAAGGTGTGAGAAGACGGTTGCTGCGTCCAAGAGGTTTACAATTCATCGCTCTTCCAACGTTCTCACCATAGCCCTGAAAAGATTTGCCGATTTCACTGGTGGGAAGATTAGCAAGGTATCTGTGCAGCTGTAATAATGTTTTCTTGGGAAGGGCGATTTCCCAAGGCAGAACACTGCTTTAAAGGTGGTTAATGTCTGCCGACTGTAACTGTAGCGACGGAAGATGTTGAGGAAA
Source organism: Rhea pennata (assembly GCF_028389875.1). Classification (NCBI taxonomy): domain Eukaryota; kingdom Metazoa; phylum Chordata; class Aves; order Rheiformes; family Rheidae; genus Rhea; species Rhea pennata. The sequence continues at coordinate 351,768 of NW_026907702.1, read as the reverse complement.
AATCAGCCCAAGAAGCAGGTCTTCCTCTTTCTCCTTCCGGCAGCAGCAAAGTTCCCATGTGACGATGAGCGTTTGCCCTGCTCTTGAAGAGCTGGTTTTGCCCTGAGCAGCTAGTTCTCTGCAACTGAAAGGACCGAATGTTGTGCCAGGGAAGACCGATTTCTGAGGAACCCAACAACGTCTGTCTAAACTCGCAGCCCATGTTCTTAGAGGTGCTTTTCTCCGGCTCTTCCGTCAAGTGTTCCCAGATGAGTTTAGAATGCCCTTGCTCTGTCTTCAGGACGTGAACTATCCAGAGTATTTGGACCTTCGAGCGTACATGTCTGAGTCAGCTGGAGAGCCAGTCCGCTACGCCTTGTACGCCGTGCTGGTGCACAGAGGTGCCAGCGGTCGTGCAGGGCACTATTTCTGCTTCGTCAAGGTAAGCATCAACTTCATTTCTTGCGGGGTAAAATCTGTGCTGGTGAAGAGAAACTTGCCGCAGCATGTTGCTGGCAACCACTGTTGTTAAGGGGAAAGGGCTCGCCGCATGTCTGCTTTGACGAGTCTTGGTGTATCCTTTGTCCGGGAGTGTGCTGTCTGGGATTTCCCGCAGAAAGCACGCAGTTGCTGTAAAGGCATCGGTGCCTTTGTTTGCAGGCCAGTAATGGACTGTGGTATGAGATGAATGATGCCTCGGTAGTCCTTTGCGACATCAACACCGTTCTCAGTCAGCAGGCGTATTCACTTTTTTATATCAGGTAAGAGCAAGTATTCAAAGGGGTTCAGGGTAATTTTGCGCTACTGAAACTTCTTGTCCTCTGACGTGTTTTTCTTTCTGTCCTGGGAGGAAAGGACTGTTGGTAGAAATCAGTTCTGTCCAGCGTGCTATTCCCCGTGCCGTGTGTTGTCCTTCATTGCTTGGCCTTCACCTGCTGCACTTGCGTAACTTGTTACGTAGGTGCTCTCGGGAGCTGTCCAACGCCAGCAAGGAGAAATTGAGGCCGGAGGTGGTGTAAGGATGAGTCCCCTGCAAGGGACAGCTGTGGTAGCAAGACCAGCATCTAATGTTCAGCTTGTAGTCTTGGTTACGTTTTCAGTAGGACGGATCAGCTGCTGCAGGAAAGTGATAGGATGCGATTCAGCCCAAGAGGAGGCTGACAGACCACGTCTCAGCTGCGATCTCTGTTGTTTCCCAAGGTGCTGTGAGGAGACACTTGGAGAAGGCACTTCTTACGCACCTGTGCCATCCCCTGCCCCTTCGTTCCTTGGTCAGCAGGAGGCTAATAATAAGCAGGCCGGATTTCTGGGACCACAGCATCCTCCTCATATGATGAAGGTAAATGTGGGTGAAGAGAGAGAAGGAGAAAGGCATCAAATTGATAGTGGGATTATTCTCTCTCTTCCATCCTCCCTCCCTCCCTCCCTTCCTCCCTTCCTCCCTTCTTCATTCCCACCCTCCCTTCCTTCTTTTCTCCTTATTTTTTTTAGGGGGGTGGGTGGTGGTCACGTCTGCATTGTATTTTCCCTCCCACACTGCAGCTTTCTTCACAGCTCTCCTGCTGCAGCCAGAATCACTCAAACAGTGCCTAATGCTAAATCGTGTGTCAGCCCCGCTGCTTGTTTTCTTGCAGCTCTGCTTCCTGAAGCACTGCGAGACATTGCAAGTAGAGCCCAGGCCTGTGCAAATCATGAAAAAAAGGGAAGATTGCTTGGTTTATTTGTAGTGCTGTCACTTCAGCTGAGCCAGCAAAACCAGAATGGCTTCTTCCAGAGTGCTGGCACAATTATGCTAGGGTTTTCAGGGAAAGTGTGAGGGGTGTGAGGTGGGGGAATGGAGGCACAAACATACGCACATATATGTAAAGGGAGAGAGAGAGAGAGACAGAGAGACATTTGGGAAGAGCTTTGATCCGTGTTCAGCTGTCTGGAAGGGCTTCCAAAAATGATGCTGTTTTACTTCCAATATCCAAAAACCAAAAGTAGGGATGAGAAATACTTGCCGGCCTTGCACGTAGAGTTAAAGCAGAGTGTTTTTTGTGTGTAAGGCTCCTGAGGCAACCTGTAGGACTACTGGGGCAGTAGGAGGGGATTGTGTTTGGGGCTTTGCAAAGCTGTGTGTTTGCATATGGCCATCTTACAGTCTCCTCTGTTGCAATACAGAGCTCAGGTCATTTAGAGAGAAAGCGAGCCCTGAAAGAGGATGCAGATAGCGCTGGTGTCCCAGAAACGGTCAGTCATTCTCTCAAGAGGAGGTGCTCTCAGAGGCTGCACCAAAACAGGCAAAACTGCCACCAGCAGCAGTATCGCAACGGCAGTTGGCGCACAGCTTCCCGTCGTGAGAGGAGCTGCTGGGGCAAGGGCAGAAGCTCCGCCCAATGTCCTCGTTACAGACCCCAAAGCAGAGGACAAACAGAGCCAGACAGGTCACAGGAGCATTCTTCCAAAAGCAAGAGGCTCCACAAGTCATATGGGCCCATACACGGGATGCATTCTCAGCACGCTGCGTGCTGCTTCCCATACCAGGCACAAAATGAGAGCAGGTGCGTCACTCGCACTTCTATCTCCTGAGACTTAGAGGCGCACAAGCAGGAAGCTTCCCGCTGTGCGTGCTGCTGGACGCAACCAGCCTCCAAAGAAAGCAGGGCGCTAAGGCAGGAGAACTAAGCGCCCCAGGAGTGAATCTGCGTGCGAGGGAAGATGTGCAGCACATCCCTTGTTCCGCTCGCCACTTCCCGGACTCTTGGGCAAAGCCCATCTCAGCTTGCTTGTAGGCGTGCCTCGGTGCTCCGAAGCAGCCCCACGGCAGGCAGGAGAGCGCGGGATGTCTTCTGGGCACGCAGCATGCTGCTTCATGTGCCTGGGACAAACCGAGAGCAGGTGCCTCCCTTGCGCTTCTGTCTGCCGAGACTTGGAGCTGGCCAGCGCGCAGCTTCCCGCTGTGTGTGCTGCTGGACGCAAAGATGATCCTCCAAAGAAAGCAGGGCACTAAGGCAAGTGCTCCGGGCACGCCAGGAGTGCTTCTGCCTGCCGAGGGCAGACACGCAGCCACTTTCCTGACTCGTAGGCAAAGTCTCCTCGCAGTTTGTTGTTGCGCATGCGTCTGTGTTCAGAAGCCAACCCGCATGAGCCAGGATGCAGCGGGAAGCATTCTGTGCAGGCAGAGTGCTGCTTCCCATGCCCGGGGCAAACCGAGAGCAAGCGCCTGCCTTTCGCTTCTATCTGCCGAGACTTAGAGGCGCACAAGCAGGAAGCTTCGTGCTGTGCGTGCTGCTGTCCGCAAACAGCCTCCAAACAAAGCAGGGCGCTAAGGCAAGAGAAGTAAGCGCCCCCGGAGGGAATCTGCCTGCGAGGGAAGCTGTGCAGCACATCCCTTGTTCCGCTCGCCACTTCCCTGACTCTTAGGCAAAGCCCATCTCAGCTTGCTTGTAGGTGTGCCTCCGTGCTCAGAAGCAGCCGCGAGGCAGGCAGGACAGTGCGGGATGTCTTCTGGGCACGCAGCATGCTGCTTCCCATGCCCGGAACAAACCGAGAGCAGGTGCCTCGCTTCCCCTTCTATCTGCCGAGACTTGGAGCTGGCCAGCGCGCAGCTTCCCGCAGTGTGTGCTGCTGTCCGCAAACAGCCTCCAAACAAAGCAGGGCGCTAAGGCAAGAGAAGTAAGCGCCCCCGGAGGGAATCTGCCTGCGAGGGAAGCTGTGCAGCACATCCCTTGTTCCGCTCGCCACTTCCCTGACTCTTAGGCAAAGCCCATCTCAGCTTGCTTGTAGGTGTGCCTCCGTGCTCAGAAGCAGCCGCGAGGCAGGCAGGACAGTGCGGGATGTCTTCTGGGCACGCAGCATGCTGCTTCCCATGCCCGGAACAAACCGAGAGCAGGTGCCTCGCTTCCCCTTCTATCTGCCGAGACTTGGAGCTGGCCAGCGCGCAACTTCCCGCTGTGTGTGCTGCTGTCCGCAAAGAGCCTCCAAACAAAGCAGGGCGCTAAGGCAAGAGAAGTAAGTGCCCCCGGAGGGAATCTGCCTGCGAGGGAAGCTGTGCAGCACATCCCTTGCTCCGCTCGCCACTTCCCTCACTCTTAGGCAAAGCCCATCTCAGCTTGCTTGTAGGTGTGCCTCCATGCTCAGAAGCAGCCGCGAGGCAGGCAGGACAGTGCGGGATGTCTTCTGGGCACGCAGCATGCTGCTTCCCATGCGCGGAACAAACCGAGAGCAGGTGCCTCGCTTGCCCTTCTATCTGCCGAGACTTGGAGCTGGCCAGCGCGCAGCTTCCCGCTGTGTGTGCTGCTGTCAGCAAACAGCCTCCAAACAAAGCAGGGCGCTAAGGCAAGAGAAGTAAGCGCCCCCGGAGGGAATCTGGCTGCGAGGGAAGCTGTGCAGCACATCCCTTGTTCCGCTCGCCTCTTCCCTCACTCTTAGGCAAAGCCCATCTCAGCTTGCTTGTAGGTGTGCCTCCGTGCTCAGAAGCAGCCGCGAGGCAGGCAGGACAGTGCGGGATGTCTTCTGGGCACGCAGCATGCTGCTTCCCATGCCCGGAACAAACCGAGAGCAGGTGCCTCGCTTGCCCTTCTATCTGCTGAGAATTGGAGCTGGCCAGCGCGCACCTTCCCGCTGTGTGTGCTGCTGTCCGCAAACAGCCTCCAAACAAAGCAGGGCGCTAAGGCAAGAGAAGTAAGTGCCCCCGGAGGGAATCTGCCTGCGAGGGAAGCTGTGCAGCACATCCCTTGTTCCGCTCGCCACTTCCCTCACTCTTAGGCAAAGCCCATCTCAGCTTGCTTGTAGGTGTGCCTCCGTGCTCAGAAGCAGCCGCGAGGCAGGCAGGACAGTGCGGGATGTCTTCTGGGCACGCAGCATGCTGCTTCCCATGCGCGGAACAAACCGAGAGCAGGTGCCTCGCTTGCCCTTCTATCTGCTGAGAATTGGAGCTGGCCAGTGCGCACCTTCCCGCTGTGTGTGCTGCTGTCCGCAAACAGCCTCCAAACAAAGCAGGGCGCTAAGGCAAGAGAAGTAAGTGCCCCCGGAGGGAATCTGCCTGCGAGGGAAGCTGTGCAGCACATCCCTTGTTCCGCTCGCCACTTCCCTCACTCTTAGGCAAAGCCCATCTCAGCTTGCTTGTAGGTGTGCCTCTGTGCTCAGAAGCAGCCGCGAGGCAGGCAGGACAGTGCGGGATGTCTTCTGGGCACTCAGCATGCTGCTTCCCATGCCCAAAACAAACCGAGAGCAGGTGCCTCGCTTGCCCTTCTATCTGCCGAGACTTGGAGCTGGCCAGCGCGCACCTTCCTGCTGTGTGTGCTGCTGTCCGCAAACAGCCTCCAAACAAAGCAGGACGCTAATGCAAGATAAGTAAGTGCCCCCGGAGGGAATCTGCCTGCGAGGGAAGCTGTGCAGCACATCCCTTGCTCCGCTCGCCACTTCCCTCACTCTTAGGCAAAGCCCATCTCAGCTTGCTTGTAGGTGTGCCTCTGTGCACAGAAGCAGCCGCGAGGCAGGCAGGACAGTGCGGGATGTCTTCTGGGCACGCAGCATGCTGCTTCCCATGCGCGGGACAAACCGAGAGCAGGTGCCTCGCTTGCCCTTCTATCTGCTGAGACTTGGAGCTGGCCAGCGCGCAGCTTCCCGCTGTGTGTGCTGCTGTCAGCAAACAGCCTCCAAACAAAGCAGGGCGCTAAGGCAAGAGAAGTAAGCGCCCCCGGAGGGAATCTGCCTGCGAGGGAAGCTGTGCAGCACATCCCTTGCTCCACTAACCTCTTCCCTCACTCTTAGGCAAAGCCCATCTCAGCTTGCTTGTAGGTGTGCCTCCGTGCTCAGAAGCAGCCGCGAGGCAGGCAGGACAGTGCGGGATGTCTTCTGGGCACGCAGCATGCTGCTTCCCATGCCCGGAACAAACCGAGAGCAGGTGCCTCGCTTGCCCTTCTATCTGCTGAGACTTGGAGCTGGCCAGCGCGCACCTTCCTGCTGTGTGTGCTGCTGTCCGCAAACAGCCTCCAAAAAAAGCAGGGCGCTAAGGCAAGAGAAGTAAGCGCCCCCGGAGGGAATCTGCCTGCGAGGGAAGCTGTGCAGCACATCCCTTGCTCCGCTCGCCACTTCCCTCACTCTTAGGCAAAGCCCATCTCAGCTTGCTTGTAGGTGTGCCTCTGTGCTCAGAAGCAGCCGCGAGGCAGGCAGGACAGTGCGGGATGTCTTCTGGGCACGCAGCATGCTGCTTCCCATGCGCGGAACAAACCGAGAGCAGGTGCCTCGCTTGCCCTTCTATCTGCCGAGACTTGGAGCTGGCCAGCGCGCAGCTTCCCGCTGTGTGTGCTGCTGTCAGCAAACAGCCTCCAAACAAAGCAGGGCGCTAAGGCAAGAGAAGTAAGCGCCCCCGGAGGGAATCTGGCTGCGAGGGAAGCTGTGCAGCACATCCCTTGTTCCGCTCGCCTCTTCCCTCACTCTTAGGCAAAGCCCATCTCAGCTTGCTTGTAGGTGTGCCTCCGTGCTCAGAAGCAGCCGCGAGGCAGGCAGGACAGTGCGGGATGTCTTCTGGGCACGCAGCATGCTGCTTCCCATGCCCGGAACAAACCGAGAGCAGGTGCCTCGCTTGCCCTTCTATCTGCTGAGACTTGGAGCTGGCCAGCGCGCACCTTCCCGCTGTGTGTGCTGCTGTCCGCAAACAGCCTCCAAACAAAGCAGGGCGCTAAGGCAAGAGAAGTAAGTGCCCCCGGAGGGAATCTGCCTGCGAGGGAAGCTGTGCAGCACATCCCTTGTTCCGCTCGCCACTTCCCTCACTCTTAGGCAAAGCCCATCTCAGCTTGCTTGTAGGTGTGCCTCCGTGCTCAGAAGCAGCCGCGAGGCAGGCAGGACAGTGCGGGATGTCTTCTGGGCATGCAGCATGCTGCTTCCCATGCCCGGAACCAACCCAGAGCAGGTGCGTCGCTTGCCCTTCCATCTGCCGAGACTTGGAGCTGGCCAGCGCGCACCTTCCCGCAGTGTGTGCTGCTGTCCGCAAACAGCCTCCAAACAAAGCAGGGCGCTAAGGCAAGAGAAGTAAGTGCCCCCGGAGGGAATCTGCCTGCGAGGGAAGCTGTGCAGCACATCCCTTGCTCCGCTCGCCACTTCCCTCACTCTTAGGCAAAGCCCATCTCAGCTTGCTTGTAGGTGTGCCTCCGTGCTCAGAAGCAGCCGCGAGGCAGGCAGGACAGTGCGGGATGTCTTCTGGGCACGCAGCATGCTGCTTCCCATGCGCGGGACAAACCGAGAGCAGGTGCCTGGCTTGCCCTTCTATCTGCCGAGACTTGGAGCTGGCCAGCGCGCACCTTCCCGCAGTGTGTGCTGCTGTCCGCAAACAGCCTCCAAACAAAGCAGGGCACTAAGGCAAGAGAAGTAAGCGCCCCCGGAGGGAATCTGCCTGCGAGGGAAGCTGTGCAGCACATCCCTTGCTCCACTAACCTCTTCCCTCACTCTTAGGCAAAGCCCATCTCAGCTTGCTTGTAGGTGTGCCTCCGTGCTCAGAAGCAGCCGCGAGGCAGGCAGGACAGTGCGGGATGTCTTCTGGGCACGCAGCATGCTGCTTCCCATGCCCGGAACAAACCGAGAGCAGGTGCCTCGCTTGCCCTTCTATCTGCTGAGACTTGGAGCTGGCCAGCGCGCACCTTCCTGCTGTGTGTGCTGCTGTCCGCAAACAGCCTCCAAAAAAAGCAGGGCGCTAAGGCAAGAGAAGTAAGCGCCCCCGGAGGGAATCTGCCTGCGAGGGAAGCTGTGCAGCACATCCCTTGCTCCGCTCGCCACTTCCCTCACTCTTAGGCAAAGCCCATCTCAGCTTGCTTGTAGGTGTGCCTCTGTGCTCAGAAGCAGCCGCGAGGCAGGCAGGACAGTGCGGGATGTCTTCTGGGCACGCAGCATGCTGCTTCCCATGCGCGGAACAAACCGAGAGCAGGTGCCTCGCTTGCCCTTCTATCTGCCGAGACTTGGAGCTGGCCAGCGCGCAGCTTCCCGCTGTGTGTGCTGCTGTCAGCAAACAGCCTCCAAACAAAGCAGGGCGCTAAGGCAAGAGAAGTAAGCACCCCCGGAGGGAATCTGGCTGCGAGGGAAGCTGTGCAGCACATCCCTTGTTCCGCTCGCCTCTTCCCTCACTCTTAGGCAAAGCCCATCTCAGCTTGCTTGTAGGTGTGCCTCCGTGCTCAGAAGCAGCCGCGAGGCAGGCAGGACAGTGCGGGATGTCTTCTGGGCACGCAGCATGCTGCTTCCCATGCGCGGAACAAACCGAGAGCAGGTGCCTCGCTTGCCCTTCTATCTGCTGAGACTTGGAGCTGGCCAGCGCGCACCTTCCCGCTGTGTGTGCTGCTGTCCGCAAACAGCCTCCAAACAAAGCAGGGCGCTAAGGCAAGAGAAGTAAGTGCCCCCGGAGGGAATCTGCCTGCGAGGGAAGCTGTGCAGCACATCCCTTGTTCCGCTCGCCACTTCCCTCACTCTTAGGCAAAGCCCATCTCAGCTTGCTTGTAGGTGTGCCTCCGTGCTCAGAAGCAGCCGCGAGGCAGGCAGGACAGTGCGGGATGTCTTCTGGGCATGCAGCATGCTGCTTCCCATGCCCGGAACCAACCCAGAGCAGGTGCGTCGCTTGCCCTTCCATCTGCCGAGACTTGGAGCTGGCCAGCGCGCACCTTCCCGCAGTGTGTGCTGCTGTCCGCAAACAGCCTCCAAACAAAGCAGGGCGCTAAGGCAAGAGAAGTAAGCGCCCCCGGAGGGAATCTGCCTGCGAGGGAAGCTGTGCAGCACATCCCTTGCTCCGCTCGCCACTTCCCTCACTCTTAGGCAAAGCCCATCTCAGCTTGCTTGTAGGTGTGCCTCCGTGCTCAGAAGCAGCCGCGAGGCAGGCAGGACAGTGCGGGATGTCTTCTGGGCACGCAGCATGCTGCTTCCCATGCGCGGGACAAACCGAGAGCAGGTGCCTCGCTTGCCCTTCTATCTGCCGAGACTTGGAGCTGGCCAGCGCGCACCTTCCCGCAGTGTGTGCTGCTGTCCGCAAACAGCCTCCAAACAAAGCAGGGCACTAAGGCAAGAGAAGTAAGCGCCCCCGGAGGGAATCTGCCTGCGAGGGAAGCTGTGCAGCACATCCCTTGTTCCGCTCGCCACTTCCCTCACTCTTAGGCAAAGCCCATCTCAGCTTGCTTGTAGGTGTGCCTCCGTGCTCAGAAGCAGCCGCGAGGCAGGCAGGACAGTGCGGGATGTCTTCTGGGCACGCAGCATGCTGCTTCCCATGCGCGGAACAAACCGAGAGCAGGTGCCTCGCTTGCCCTTCTATCTGCCGAGACTTGGAGCTGGCCAGCGCGCACCTTCCCGCAGTGTGTGCTGCTGTCCGCAAACAGCCTCCAAACAAAGCAGGACGCTAAGGCAAGAGAAGTAAGCGCCCCCGGAGGGAATCTGCCTGCGAGGGAAGCTGTGCAGCACATCCCTTGCTCCGCTCGCCACTTCCCTCACTCTTAGGCAAAGCCCATCTCAGCTTGCTTGTAGGTGTGCCTCTGTGCTCAGAAGCAGCCGCGAGGCAGGCAGGACAGTGCGGGATGTCTTCTGGGCACGCAGCATGCTGCTTCCCATGCGCGGAACAAACCGAGAGCAGGTGCCTCGCTTGCCCTTCTATCTGCCGAGACTTAGAGCTGGCCAGCGCGCACCTTCCCGCTGTGTGTGCTGCTGTCCACAAACAGCCTCCAAACAAAGCAGGGCGCTAAGGCAAGAGAAGTAAGTGCCCCCGGAGGGAATCTGCCTGCGAGGGAAGCTGTGCAGCACATCCCTTGCTCCGCTCGCCACTTCCCTCACTCTTAGGCAAAGCCCATCTCATCTTGCTTGTAGGTGTGCCTCTGTGCTCAGAAGCAGCCGCGAGGCAGGCAGGACAGTGCGGGATGTCTTCTGGGCACGCAGCATGCTGCTTCCCATGCCCGGAACAAACCGAGAGCAGGTGCCTCGCTTGCCCTTCTATCTGCCGAGACTTGGAGCTGGCCAGCGCGCACCTTCCCGCTGTGTGTGCTGCTGTCCACAAACAGCCTCCAAACAAAGCAGGGCGCTAAGGCAAGAGAAGTAAGCGCCCCCGGAGGGAATCTGCCTGCGAGGGAAGCTGTGCAGCACATCCCTTGTTCCGCTCGCCACTTCCCTCACTCTTAGGCAAAGCCCATCTCAGCTTGCTTGTAGGTGTGCCTCCGTGCTCAGAAGCAGCCGCGAGGCAGGCAGGACAGTGCGGGATGTCTTCTGGGCACGCAGCATGCTGCTTCCCATGCGCGGAACAAACCGAGAGCAGGTGCCTCGCTTGCCCTTCTATCTGCCGAGACTTGGAGCTGGCCAGCGCGCACCTTCCCGCTGTGTGTGCTGCTGTCCGCAAACAGCCTCCAAACAAAGCAGGGCGCTAAGGCAAGAGAAGTAAGCGCCTCCGGAGGGAATCTGCCTGTGAGGGAAGCTGTGCAGCACATCCCTTGCTCCGCTCGCCACTTCCCTCACTCTTAGGCAAAGCCCATCTCAGCTTGCTTGTAGGTGTGCCTCCGTGCTCAGAAGCAGCCGCGAGGCAGGCAGGACAGTGCGGGATGTCTTCTGGGCACGCAGCATGCTGCTTCCCATGCCCGGAACAAACCGAGAGCAGGTGCCTCGCTTGCCCTTCTATCTGCCGAGACTTGGAGCTGGCCAGCGCGCACCTTCCCGCTGTGTGTGCTGCTGTCAGCAAACAGCCTCCAAACAAAGCAGGGCGCTAAGGCAAGAGAAGTAAGTGCCCCCGGAGGGAATCTGCCTGCGAGGGAAGCTGTGCAGCACATCCCTTGCTCCGCTCGCCACTTCCCTCACTCTTAGGCAAAGCCCATCTCAGCTTGCTTGTAGGTGTGCCTCCGTGCTCAGAAGCAGCCGCGAGGCAGGCAGGACAGTGCGGGATGTCTTCTGGGCACGCAGCATGCTGCTTCCCATGCGCGGAACAAACCGAGAGCAGGTGCCTCGCTTGCCCTTCTATCTGCCGAGACTTGGAGCTGGCCAGCGCGCACCTTCCCGCTGTGTGTGCTGCTGTCCGCAAACAGCCTCCAAACAAAGCAGGGCGCTAAGGCAAGAGAAGTAAGTGCCCCCGGAGGGAATCTGCCTGTGAGGGAAGCTGTGCAGCACATCCCTTGTTCCGCTCGCCACTTCCCTGACTCTTAGGCAAAGCCCATCTCAGCTTGCTTGTAGGTGTGCCTCCGTGCTCAGAAGCAGCCGCGAGGCAGGCAGGACAGTGCAGGATGTCTTCTGGGCACGCAGCATGCTGCTTCCCATGCGCGGGACAAACCGAGAGCAGGTGCCTGGCTTGCCCTTCTATCTGCCGAGACTTGGAGCTGGCCAGCACGCACCTTCCCGCTGTGTGTGCTGCTGTCCGCAAACAGCCTCCAAACAAAGCAGGACGCTAAGGCAAGAGAAGAAAGTGCCCCCGGAGGGAATCTGCCTGTGAGGGAAGCTGTGCAGCACATCCCTTGCTCCGCTCGCACCTTCCCTCACTCTTAGGCAAAGCCCATCTCAGCTTGCTTGTAGGCGTGCCTCCGTGCTCAGAAGCAGCCGCGAGGCAGGCAGGACAGTGCGGGATGTCTTCTGGGCACGCAGCATGCTGCTTCCCATGCGCGGGACAAACTCCGAGCAGGTGCCTCGCTTGCCCTTCTATCTGCCGAGACTTGGAGCTGGCCAGCGCGCACCTTCCCGCTGTGTGTGCTGCTGTCCGCAAACAGCCTCCAAACAAAGCAGGGCGCTAAGGCAAGAGAAGTAAGTGCCCCCGGAGGGAATCTGCCTGCGAGGGAAGCTGTGCAGCACATCCCTTGCTCCGCTCGCCACTTCCCTCACTCTTAGGCAAAGCCCATCTCAGCTTGCTTGTAGGTGTGCCTCCATGCTCAGAAGCAGCCGCGAGGCAGGCAGGACAGTGCGGGATGTCTTCTGGGCACGCAGCATGCTGCTTCCCATGCGCGGGACAAACCGAGAGCAGGTGCCTCATTGCCCTTCTATCTGCCGAGACTTGGAGCTGGCCAGCGCGCACCTTCCCGCTGTGTGTGCTGCTGTCCGCAAACAGCCTCCAAACAAAGCAGGGCGCTAAGGCAAGAGAAGTAAGTGCCCCCGGAGGGAATCTGCCTGTGAGGGAAGCTGTGCAGCACATCCCTTGTTCCGCTCGCCACTTCCCTGACTCTTAGGCAAAGCCCATCTCAGCTTGCTTGTAGGTGTGCCTCCGTGCTCAGAAGCAGCCGCGAGGCAGGCAGGACAGTGCGGGATGTCTTCTGGGCACGCAGCATGCTGCTTCCCATGCGCGGAACAAACCGAGAGCAGGTGCCTCGCTTGCCCTTCTATCTGCCGAGACTTGGAGCTGGCCAGCGCGCACCTTCCCGCTGTGTGTGCTGCTGTCCGCAAAGAGCCTCCAAACAAAGCAGGGCGCTAAGGCAAGAGAAGTAAGTGCCCCCGGAGGGAATCTGCCTGCGAGGGAAGCTGTGCAGCACATCCCTTGCTCCGCTCGCCACTTCCCTCACTCTTAGGCAAAGCCCATCTCAGCTTGCTTGTAGGTGTGCCTCCATGCTCAGAAGCAGCCGCGAGGCAGGCAGAACAGTGCGGGATGTCTTCTGGGCACGCAGCATGCTGCTTCCCATGCGCGGAACAAACCGAGAGCAGGTGCCTCGCTTGCCCTTCTATCTGCCGAGACTTGGAGCTGGCCAGCGCGCAGCTTCCCGCTGTGTGTGCTGCTGTCAGCAAACAGCCTCCAAACAAAGCAGGGCACTAAGGCAAGAGAAGTAAGCGCCCCCGGAGGGAATCTGGCTGCGAGGGAAGCTGTGCAGCACATCCCTTGTTCCGCTCGCCTCTTCCCTCACTCTTAGGCAAAGCCCATCTCAGCTTGCTTGTAGGTGTGCCTCCGTGCTCAGAAGCAGCCGCGAGGCAGGCAGGACAGTGCGGGATGTCTTCTGGGCACGCAGCATGCTGCTTCCCATGCCCGGAACAAACCGAGAGCAGGTGCCTCGCTTGCCCTTCTATCTGCTGAGAATTGGAGCTGGCCAGCGCGCACCTTCCCGCTGTGTGTGCTGCTGTCCGCAAACAGCCTCCAAACAAAGCAGGGCGCTAAGGCAAGAGAAGTAAGTGCCCCCGGAGGGAATCTGCCTGCGAGGGAAGCTGTGCAGCACATCCCTTGTTCCGCTCGCCACTTCCCTCACTCTTAGGCAAAGCCCATCTCAGCTTGCTTGTAGGTGTGCCTCCGTGCTCAGAAGCAGCCGCGAGGCAGGCAGGACAGTGCGGGATGTCTTCTGGGCACGCAGCATGCTGCTTCCCATGCCCGGAACAAACCGAGAGCAGGTGCCTGGCTTGCCCTTCTATCTGCCGAGGCTTGGAGCTGGCCAGCGCGCACCTTCCCGCAGTGTGTGCTGCTGTCCGCAAACAGCCTCCAAACAAAGCAGGGCGCTAAGGCAAGAGAAGTAAGCGCCCCCGGAGGGAATCTGCCTGCGAGGGAAGCTGTGCAGCACATCCCTTGTTCCGCTCGCCACTTCCCTGACTCTTAGGCAAAGCCCATCTCAGCTTGCTTGTAGGTGTGCCTCCGTGCTCAGAAGCAGCCGCGAGGCAGGCAGGACAGTGCGGGATGTCTTCTGGGCACGCAGCATGCTGCTTCCCATGCCCGGAACAAACCGAGAGCAGGTGCCTCGCTTGCCCTTCTATCTGCTGAGAATTGGAGCTGGCCAGTGCGCACCTTCCCGCTGTGTGTGCTGCTGTCCGCAAACAGCCTCCAAACAAAGCAGGGCGCTAAGGCAAGAGAAGTAAGTGCCCCCGGAGGGAATCTGCCTGCGAGTGAAGCTGTGCAGCACATCCCTTGTTCCGCTCGCCACTTCCCTGACTCTTAGGCAAAGCCCATCTCAGCTTGCTTGTAGGTGTGCCTCCGTGCTCAGAAGCAGCCGCGAGGCAGGCAGGACAGTGCAGGATGTCTTCTGGGCACGCAGCATGCTGCTTCCCATGCGCGGGACAAACCGAGAGCAGGTGCCTGGCTTGCCCTTCTATCTGCCGAGACTTGGAGCTGGCCAGCACGCACCTTCCCGCTGTGTGTGCTGCTGTCCGCAAACAGCCTCCAAACAAAGCAGGACGCTAAGGCAAGAGAAGAAAGTGCCCCCGGAGGGAATCTGCCTGTGAGGGAAGCTGTGCAGCACATCCCTTGCTCCGCTCGCACCTTCCCTCACTCTTAGGCAAAGCCCATCTCAGCTTGCTTGTAGGTGTGCCTCCGTGCTCAGAAGCAGCCGCGAGGCAGGCAGGACAGTGCGGGATGTCTTCTGGGCACGCAGCATGCTGCTTCCCATGCCCGGAACAAACCGAGAGCAGGTGCCTCGCTTGCCCTTCTATCTGCTGAGACTTGGAGCTGGCCAGCGCGCACCTTCCTGCTGTGTGTGCTGCTGTCCGCAAACAGCCTCCAAAAAAAGCAGGGCGCTAAGGCAAGAGAAGTAAGCGCCCCCGGAGGGAATCTGCCTGCGAGGGAAGCTGTGCAGCACATCCCTTGCTCCGCTCGCCACTTCCCTCACTCTTAGGCAAAGCCCATCTCAGCTTGCTTGTAGGTGTGCCTCTGTGCTCAGAAGCAGCCGCGAGGCAGGCAGGACAGTGCGGGATGTCTTCTGGGCACGCAGCATGCTGCTTCCCATGCGCGGAACAAACCGAGAGCAGGTGCCTGGCTTGCCCTTCTATCTGCCGAGACTTGGAGCTGGCCAGCGCGCAGCTTCCCGCTGTGTGTGCTGCTGTCAGCAAACAGCCTCCAAACAAAGCAGGGCGCTAAGGCAAGAGAAGTAAGCGCCCCCGGAGGGAACCTGGCTGCGAGGGAAGCTGTGCAGCACATCCCTTGTTCCGCTCGCCACTTCCCTCACTCTTAGGCAAAGCCCATCTCAGCTTGCTTGTAGGTGTGCCTCCGTGCTCAGAAGCAGCCGCGAGGCAGGCAGGACAGTGCGGGATGTCTTCTGGGCACGCAGCATGCTGCTTCCCATGCGCGGAACAAACCGAGAGCAGGTGCCTGGCTTGCCCTTCTATCTGCCGAGGCTTGGAGCTGGCCAGCGCGCACCTTCCCGCAGTGTGTGCTGCTGTCCGCAAACAGCCTCCAAACAAAGCAGGGCGCTAAGGCAAGAGAAGTAAGCGCCCCCGGAGGGAATCTGCCTGCGAGGGAAGCTGTGCAGCACATCCCTTGCTCCGCTCGCCACTTCCCTCACTCTTAGGCAAAGCCCATCTCAGCTTGCTTGTAGGTGTGCCTCCGTGCTCAGAAGCAGCCGCGAGGCAGGCAGGACAGTGCGGGATGTCTTCTGGGCACGCAGCATGCTGCTTCCCATGCGCGGGACAAACCGAGAGCAGGTGCCTGGCTTGCCCTTCTATCTGCCGAGACTTGGAGCTGGCCAGCGCGCAGCTTCCCGCAGTGTTTGCTGCTGTCCGCAAACAGCCTCCAAACAAAGCAGGGCGCTAAGGCAAGAGAAGTAAGCGCCCCCGGAGGGAATCTGCCTGCGAGGGAAGCTGTGCAGCACATCCCTTGCTCCGCTCGCCACTTCCCTGACTCTTAGGCAAAGCCCATCTCAGCTTGCTTGTAGGTGTGCCTCTGTGCTCAGAAGCAGCCGCGAGGCAGGCAGGACAGTGCGGGATGTCTTCTGGGCACGCAGCATGCTGCTTCCCATGCGCGGAACAAACCGAGAGCAGGTGCCTCGCTTGCCCTTCTATCTGCCGAGACTTAGAGCTGGCCAGCGCGCACCTTCCCGCTGTGTGTGCTGCTGTCCACAAACAGCCTCCAAACAAAGCAGGGCGCTAAGGCAAGAGAAGTAAGCGCCCCCGGAGGGAATCTGCCTGCGAGGGAAGCTGTGCAGCACATCCCTTGCTCCGCTCGCCACTTCCCTCACTCTTAGGCAAAGCCCATCTCATCTTGCTTGTAGGTGTGCCTCTGTGCTCAGAAGCAGCCGCGAGGCAGGCAGGACAGTGCGGGATGTCTTCTGGGCACGCAGCATGCTGCTTCCCATGCGCGGAACAAACCGAGAGCAGGTGCCTCGCTTGCCCTTCTATCTGCCGAGACTTGGAGCTGGCCAGCGCGCACCTTCCCGCTGTGTGTGCTGCTGTCCACAAACAGCCTCCAAACAAAGCAGGGCGCTAAGGCAAGAGAAGTAAGCGCCCCCGGAGGGAATCTGCCTGCGAGGGAAGCTGTGCAGCACATCCCTTGTTCCGCTCGCCTCTTCCCTCACTCTTAGGCAAAGCCCATCTCAGCTTGCTTGTAGGTGTGCCTCCGTGCTCAGAAGCAGCCGCGAGGCAGGCAGGACAGTGCGGGATGTCTTCTGGGCACGCAGCATGCTGCTTCCCATGCCCGGAACAAACCGAGAGCAGGTGCCTCGCTTGCCCTTCTATCTGCCGAGACTTGGAGCTGGCCAGCGCGCACCTTCCCGCTGTGTGTGCTGCTGTCCGCAAACAGCCTCCAAACAAAGCAGGGCGCTAAGGCAAGAGAAGTAAGCGCCCCCGGAGGGAATCTGCCTGCGAGGGAAGCTGTGCAGCACATCCCTTGCTCCGCTCGCCACTTCCCTCACTCTTAGGCAAAGCCCATCTCAGCTTGCTTGTAGGTGTGCCTCCGTGCTCAGAAGCAGCCGCGAGGCAGGCAGGACAGTGCGGGATGTCTTCTGGGCACGCAGCATGCTGCTTCCCATGCGCGGAACAAACCGAGAGCAGGTGCCTCGCTTGCCCTTCTATCTGCCGAGACTTGGAGCTGGCCAGCGCGCACCTTCCCGCTGTGTGTGCTGCTGTCCGCAAACAGCCTCCAAACAAAGCAGGGCGCTAAGGCAAGAGAAGTAAGTGCCCCCGGAGGGAATCTGCCTGTGAGGGAAGCTGTGCAGCACATCCCTTGTTCCGCTCGCCACTTCCCTGACTCTTAGGCAAAGCCCATCTCAGCTTGCTTGTAGGTGTGCCTCCGTGCTCAGAAGCAGCCGCGAGGCAGGCAGGACAGTGCAGGATGTCTTCTGTGCACGCAGCATGCTGCTTCCCATGCGCGGGACAAACCGAGAGCAGGTGCCTGGCTTGCCCTTCTATCTGCCGAGACTTGGAGCTGGCCAGCGCGCACCTTCCCGCTGTGTGTGCTGCTGTCCGCAAACAGCCTCCAAACAAAGCAGGACGCTAAGGCAAGAGAAGAAAGTGCCCCAGGAGGGAATCTGCCTGTGAGGGAAGCTGTGCAGCACATCCCTTGCTCCGCTCGCACCTTCCCTCACTCTTAGGCAAAGCCCATCTCAGCTTGCTTGTAGGCGTGCCTCCGTGCTCAGAAGCAGCCGCGAGGCAGGCAGGACAGTGCGGGATGTCTTCTGGGCACGCAGCATGCTGCTTCCCATGCGCGGGACAAACCGAGAGCAGGTGCCTCATTGCCCTTCTATCTGCCGAGACTTGGAGCTGGCCAGCGCGCACCTTCCCGCTGTGTGTGCTGCTGTCCGCAAACAGCCTCCAAACAAAGCAGGGCGCTAAGGCAAGAGAAGTAAGTGCCCCCGGAGGGAATCTGCCTGCGAGGGAAGCTGTGCAGCACATCCCTTGCTCCGCTCGCCACTTCCCTCACTCTTAGGCAAAGCCCATCTCAGCTTGCTTGTAGGTGTGCCTCCATGCTCAGAAGCAGCCGCGAGGCAGGCAGGACAGTGCGGGATGTCTTCTGGGCACGCAGCATGCTGCTTCCCATGCGCGGGACAAACCGAGAGCAGGTGCCTCATTGCCCTTCTATCTGCCGAGACTTGGAGCTGGCCAGCGCGCACCTTCCCGCTGTGTGTGCTGCTGTCCGCAAACAGCCTCCAAACAAAGCAGGGCGCTAAGGCAAGAGAAGTAAGTGCCCCCGGAGGGAATCTGCCTGCGAGGGAAGCTGTGCAGCACATCCCTTGTTCCGCTCGCCACTTCCCTCACTCTTAGGCAAAGCCCATCTCAGCTTGCTTGTAGGTGTGCCTCCGTGCTCAGAAGCAGCCGCGAGGCAGGCAGGACAGTGCGGGATGTCTTCTGGGCACGCAGCATGCTGCTTCCCATGCGCGGAACAAACCAAGAGCAGGTGCCTCGCTTGCCCTTCTATCTGCCGAGACTTGGAGTGGCCAGCGCGCACCTTCCCGCAGTGTGTGCTGCTGTCCGCAAACAGCCTCCAAACAAAGCAGGGCACTAAGGCAAGAGAAGTAAGTGCCCCCGGAGGGAATCTGCCTGCGAGGGAAGCTGTGCAGCACATCCCTTGTTCCGCTCGCCACTTCCCTCACTCTTAGGCAAAGCCCATCTCAGCTTGCTTGTAGGTGTGCCTCCGTGCTCAGAAGCAGCCGCGAGGCAGGCAGGACAGTGCGGGATGTCTTCTGGGCACGCAGCATGCTGCTTCCCATGCGCGGAACAAACCGAGAGCAGGTGCCTCGCTTGCCCTTCCATCTGCCGAGACTTGGAGCTGGCCAGCGCGCACCTTCCCGCTGTGTGTGCTGCTGTCCGCAAACAGCCTCCAAACAAAGCAGGGCGCTAATGCAAGAGAAGTAAGTGCCCCCGGAGGGAATCTGCCTGCGAGGGAAGCTGTGCAGCACATCCCTTGCTCCGCTCGCCACTTCCCTCACTCTTAGGCAAAGCCCATCTCAGCTTGCTTGTAGGTGTGCCTCCGTGCTCAGAAGCAGCCGCGAGGCAGGCAGGACAGTGCGGGATGTCTTCTGGGCACGCAGCATGCTGCTTCCCATGCCCGGAACAAACCGAGAGCAGGTGCCTCGCTTGCCCTTCCATCTGCCGAGACCTGGAGCTGGCCAGCGCGCACCTTCCCGCAGTGTGTGCTGCTGTCCGCAAAGAGCCTCCAAGCAAAGCAGGGCGCTAAGGCAAGAGAAGAAAGTGCCCCCGGAGGGAATCTGCCTGCGAGGGAACCTGTGCAGCACATCCCTTGCTCCGCTCGCCACTTCCCTCACTCTTAGGCAAAGCCCATCTCAGCTGGCTTGTAGGCGTGCCTCCGTGCTCAGAAGCAGCCGCGAGGCAGGCAGGACAGTGCGGGATGTCTTCTGGGCACGCAGCATGCTGCTTCCCATGCGCGGAACAAACCGAGAGCAGGTGCCTCGCTTGCCCTTCTATCTGCCGAGACTTGGAGCTGGCCAGCGCGCACCTTCCCGCAGTGTGTGCTGCTGTCCGCAAACAGCCTCCAAACAAAGCAGGGCGCTAAGGCAAGAGAAGTAAGCGCCCCCGGAGGGAATCTGCCTGCGAGGGAAGCTGTGCAGCAAATCCCTTGCTCCGCTCGCCACTTCCCTGACTCTTAGGCAAAGCCCATCTCAGCTTGCTTGTAGGTGTGCCTCCGTGCTCAGAAGCAGCCGCGAGGCAGGCAGGACAGTGCGGGATGTCTTCTGGGCACGCAGCATGCTGCTTCCCATGCGCGGAACAAACCGAGAGCAGGTGCCTCGCTTGCCCTTCTATCTGCCGAGACTTGGAGCTGGCCAGCGCGCACCTTCCTGCTGTGTGTGCTGCTGTCCGCAAACAGCCTCCAAACAAAGCAGGGCGCTAAGGCAAGAGAAGTAAGTGCCCCCGGAGGGAATCTGCCTGCGAGGGAAGCTGTGCAGCACATCCCTTGTTCCGCTCGCCACTTCCCTCACTCTTAGGCAAAGCCCATCTCAGCTTGCTTGTAGGTGTGCCTCCGTGCTCAGAAGCAGCCGCGAGGCAGGCAGGACAGTGCGGGATGTCTTCTGGGCACGCAGCATGCTGCTTCCCATGCGCGGAACAAACCGAGAGCAGGTGCCTCGCTTGCCCTTCTATCTGCCGAGACTTGGAGCTGGCCAGCGCGCACCTTCCCGCTGTGTGTGCTGCTGTCCGCAAACAGCCTCCAAACAAAGCAGGGCGCTAAGGCAAGAGAAGTAAGTGCCCCCGGAGGGAATCTGCCTGTGAGGGAAGCTGTGCAGCACATCCCTTGTTCCGCTCGCCACTTCCCTGACTCTTAGGCAAAGCCCATCTCAGCTTGCTTGTAGGTGTGCCTCCGTGCTCAGAAGCAGCCGCGAGGCAGGCAGGACAGTGCAGGATGTCTTCTGGGCACGCAGCATGCTGCTTCCCATGCGCGGGACAAACCGAGAGCAGGTGCCTGGCTTGCCCTTCTATCTGCCGAGACTTGGAGCTGGCCAGCGCGCACCTTCCCGCTGTGTGTGCTGCTGTCCGCAAACAGCCTCCAAACAAAGCAGGACGCTAAGGCAAGAGAAGAAAGTGCCCCAGGAGGGAATCTGCCTGTGAGGGAAGCTGTGCAGCACATCCCTTGCTCCGCTCGCACCTTCCCTCACTCTTAGGCAAAGCCCATCTCAGCTTGCTTGTAGGCGTGCCTCCGTGCTCAGAAGCAGCCGCGAGGCAGGCAGGACAGTGCGGGATGTCTTCTGGGCACGCAGCATGCTGCTTCCCATGCGCGGGACAAACCGAGAGCAGGTGCCTCATTGCCCTTCTATCTGCCGAGACTTGGAGCTGGCCAGCGCGCACCTTCCCGCTGTGTGTGCTGCTGTCCGCAAACAGCCTCCAAACAAAGCAGGGCGCTAAGGCAAGAGAAGTAAGTGCCCCCGGAGGGAATCTGCCTGCGAGGGAAGCTGTGCAGCACATCCCTTGCTCCGCTCGCCACTTCCCTCACTCTTAGGCAAAGCCCATCTCAGCTTGCTTGTAGGTGTGCCTCCATGCTCAGAAGCAGCCGCGAGGCAGGCAGGACAGTGCGGGATGTCTTCTGGGCACGCAGCATGCTGCTTCCCATGCGCGGGACAAACCGAGAGCAGGTGCCTCATTGCCCTTCTATCTGCCGAGACTTGGAGCTGGCCAGCGCGCACCTTCCTGCTGTGTGTGCTGCTGTCCGCAAACAGCCTCCAAACAAAGCAGGGCGCTAAGGCAAGAGAAGTAAGTGCCCCCGGAGGGAATCTGCCTGCGAGGGAAGCTGTGCAGCACATCCCTTGTTCCGCTCGCCACTTCCCTCACTCTTAGGCAAAGCCCATCTCAGCTTGCTTGTAGGTGTGCCTCCGTGCTCAGAAGCAGCCGCGAGGCAGGCAGGACAGTGCGGGATGTCTTCTGGGCACGCAGCATGCTGCTTCCCATGCGCGGAACAAACCAAGAGCAGGTGCCTCGCTTGCCCTTCTATCTGCCGAGACTTGGAGTGGCCAGCGCGCACCTTCCCGCAGTGTGTGCTGCTGTCCGCAAACAGCCTCCAAACAAAGCAGGGCACTAAGGCAAGAGAAGTAAGTGCCCCCGGAGGGAATCTGCCTGCGAGGGAAGCTGTGCAGCACATCCCTTGTTCCGCTCGCCACTTCCCTCACTCTTAGGCAAAGCCCATCTCAGCTTGCTTGTAGGTGTGCCTCCGTGCTCAGAAGCAGCCGCGAGGCAGGCAGGACAGTGCGGGATGTCTTCTGGGCACGCAGCATGCTGCTTCCCATGCGCGGAACAAACCGAGAGCAGGTGCCTCGCTTGCCCTTCCATCTGCCGAGACTTGGAGCTGGCCAGCGCGCACCTTCCCGCTGTGTGTGCTGCTGTCCGCAAACAGCCTCCAAACAAAGCAGGGCGCTAATGCAAGAGAAGTAAGTGCCCCCGGAGGGAATCTGCCTGCGAGGGAAGCTGTGCAGCACATCCCTTGCTCCGCTCGCCACTTCCCTCACTCTTAGGCAAAGCCCATCTCAGCTTGCTTGTAGGTGTGCCTCCGTGCTCAGAAGCAGCCGCGAGGCAGGCAGGACAGTGCGGGATGTCTTCTGGGCACGCAGCATGCTGCTTCCCATGCCCGGAACAAACCGAGAGCAGGTGCCTCGCTTGCCCTTCCATCTGCCGAGACCTGGAGCTGGCCAGCGCGCACCTTCCCGCAGTGTGTGCTGCTGTCCGCAAAGAGCCTCCAAGCAAAGCAGGGCGCTAAGGCAAGAGAAGAAAGTGCCCCCGGAGGGAATCTGCCTGCGAGGGAACCTGTGCAGCACATCCCTTGCTCCGCTCGCCACTTCCCTCACTCTTAGGCAAAGCCCATCTCAGCTGGCTTGTAGGCGTGCCTCCGTGCTCAGAAGCAGCCGCGAGGCAGGCAGGACAGTGCGGGATGTCTTCTGGGCACGCAGCATGCTGCTTCCCATGCGCGGAACAAACCGAGAGCAGGTGCCTCGCTTGCCCTTCTATCTGCCGAGACTTGGAGCTGGCCAGCGCGCACCTTCCCGCAGTGTGTGCTGCTGTCCGCAAACAGCCTCCAAACAAAGCAGGGCGCTAAGGCAAGAGAAGTAAGCGCCCCCGGAGGGAATCTGCCTGCGAGGGAAGCTGTGCAGCAAATCCCTTGCTCCGCTCGCCACTTCCCTGACTCTTAGGCAAAGCCCATCTCAGCTTGCTTGTAGGTGTGCCTCCGTGCTCAGAAGCAGCCGCGAGGCAGGCAGGACAGTGCGGGATGTCTTCTGGGCACGCAGCATGCTGCTTCCCATGCGCGGAACAAACCGAGAGCAGGTGCCTCGCTTGCCCTTCTATCTGCCGAGACTTGAGTGGCCAGCGCGCACCTTCCTGCTGTGTGTGCTGCTGTCCGCAAACAGCCTCCAAACAAAGCAGGGCACTAAGGCAAGAGAAGTAAGTGCCCCCGGAGGGAATCTGGCTGCGAGGGAAGCTGTGCAGCACATCCCTTGTTCCGCTCGACACTTCCCTGACTCTTAGGCAAAGCCCATCTCAGCTTGCTTGTAGGTGTGCCTCCGTGCTCAGAAGCAGCCGCGAGGCAGGCAGGACAGTGCGGGATGTCTTCTGGGCACGCAGCATGCTGCTTCCCATGCCCGGAACAAACCGAGAGCAGGTGCGTCGCTTGCCCTTCCATCTGCCGAGACTTGGAGCTGGCCAGCACGCACCTTCCCGCTGTGTGTGCTGCTGTCCGCAAACAGCCTCCAAACAAAGCAGGGCGCTAAGGCAAGAGAAGAAAGTGCCCCCGGAGGGAATCTGCCTGCGAGGGAACCTGTGCAGCACATCCCTTGCTCCGCTCGCCACTTCCCTCACTCTTAGGCAAAGCCCATCTCAGCTGGCTTGTAGGCGTGCCTCCGTGCTCAGAAGCAGCCGCGAGGCAGGCAGGACAGTGCGGGATGTCTTCTGGGCACGCAGCATGCTGCTTCCCATGCGCGGAACAAACCGAGAGCAGGTGCCTCGCTTGCCCTTCTATCTGCCGAGACTTGGAGCTGGCCAGCGCGCACCTTCCCGCAGTGTGTGCTGCTGTCCGCAAACAGCCTCCAAACAAAGCAGGGCGCTAAGGCAAGAGAAGTAAGCGCCCCCGGAGGGAATCTGCCTGCGAGGGAAGCTGTGCAGCAAATCCCTTGCTCCGCTCGCCACTTCCCTGACTCTTAGGCAAAGCCCATCTCAGCTTGCTTGTAGGTGTGCCTCCGTGCTCAGAAGCAGCCGCGAGGCAGGCAGGACAGTGCGGGATGTCTTCTGGGCACGCAGCATGCTGCTTCCCATGCGCGGAACAAACCGAGAGCAGGTGCCTCGCTTGCCCTTCTATCTGCCGAGACTTGGAGCTGGCCAGCGCGCACCTTCCTGCTGTGTGTGCTGCTGTCCGCAAACAGCCTCCAAACAAAGCAGGGCGCTAAGGCAAGAGAAGTAAGTGCCCCCGGAGGGAATCTGCCTGCGAGGGAAGCTGTGCAGCACATCCCTTGTTCCGCTCGCCACTTCCCTCACTCTTAGGCAAAGCCCATCTCAGCTTGCTTGTAGGTGTGCCTCCGTGCTCAGAAGCAGCCGCGAGGCAGGCAGGACAGTGCGGGATGTCTTCTGGGCACGCAGCATGCTGCTTCCCATGCGCGGAACAAACCGAGAGCAGGTGCCTCGCTTGCCCTTCTATCTGCCGAGACTTGAGTGGCCAGCGCGCACCTTCCCGCAGTGTGTGCTGCTGTCCGCAAACAGCCTCCAAACAAAGCAGGGCACTAAGGCAAGAGAAGTAAGTGCCCCCGGAGGGAATCTGGCTGCGAGGGAAGCTGTGCAGCACATCCCTTGTTCCGCTCGACACTTCCCTGACTCTTAGGCAAAGCCCATCTCAGCTTGCTTGTAGGTGTGCCTCCGTGCTCAGAAGCAGCCGCGAGGCAGGCAGGACAGTGCGGGATGTCTTCTGGGCACGCAGCATGCTGCTTCCCATGCCCGGAACAAACCGAGAGCAGGTGCGTCGCTTGCCCTTCCATCTGCCGAGACTTGGAGCTGGCCAGCACGCACCTTCCCGCTGTGTGTGCTGCTGTCCGCAAACAGCCTCCAAACAAAGCAGGGCGCTAATGCAAGAGAAGTAAGTGCCCCCGGAGGGAATCTGCCTGCGAGGGAAGCTGTGCAGCACATCCCTTGCTCCGCTCGCCACTTCCCTCACTCTTAGGCAAAGCCCTTCTCAGCTTGCTTGTAGGTGTGCCTCTGTGCTCAGAAGCAGCCGCGAGGCAGGCAGGACAGTGCGGGATGTCTTCTGGGCACGCAGCATGCTGCTTCCCATGCGCGGAACAAACCGAGAGCAGGTGCCTCGCTTGCCCTTCTATCTGCCGAGACTTGGAGCTGGCCAGCGCGCACCTTCCCGCTGTGTGTGCTGCTGTCCGCAAACAGCCTCCAAACAAAGCAGGACGCTAATGCAAGAGAAGTAAACGCCCCCGGAGGGAATCTGCCTGCGAGGGAAGCTGTGCAGCACATCCCTTGTTCCGCTCGCCACTTCCCTCACTCTTAGGCAAAGCCCATCTCAGCTTGCTTGTAGGTGTGCCTCCGTGCTCAGAAGCAGCCGCGAGGCAGGCAGGACAGTGCGGGATGTCTTCTGGGCACGCAGCATGCTGCTTCCCATGCGCGGAACAAACCGAGAGCAGGTGCCTCGCTTGCCCTTCTATCTGCCGAGACTTGGAGCTGGCCAGCGCGCACCTTCCCGCTGTGTGTGCTGCTGTCAGCAAACAGCCTCCAAACAAAGCAGGACGCTAATGCAAGAGAAGTAAGTGCCCCCGGAGGGAATCTGCCTGCGAGGGAAGCTGTGCAGCACATCCCTTGCTCCGCTCGCCACTTCCCTCACTCTTAGGCAAAGCCCATCTCAGCTTGCTTGTAGGTGTGCCTCCGTGCTCAGAAGCAGCCGCGAGGCAGGCAGGACAGTGCGGGATGTCTTCTGGGCACGCAGCATGCTGCTTCCCATGCGCGGGACAAACCGAGAGCAGGTGCCTGGCTTGCCCTTCTATCTGCCGAGACTTGGAGCTGGCCAGCGCGCACCTTCCCGCTGTGTGTGCTGCTGTCCGCAAACAGCCTCCAAACAAAGCAGGACGCTAAGGCAAGAGAAGTAAGCGCCCCAGGAGGGAATCTGCCTGCGAGGGAAGCTGTGCAGCACATCCCTTGTTCCGCTCGACACTTCCCTGACTCTTAGGCAAAGCCCATCTCAGCTTGCTTGTAGGTGTGCCTCCGTGCTCAGAAGCAGCCGCGAGGCAGGCAGGACAGTGCGGGATGTCTTCTGGGCACGCAGCATGCTGCTTCCCATGCCCGGAACAAACCGAGAGCAGGTGCGTCGCTTGCCCTTCCATCTGCCGAGACTTGGAGCTGGCCAGCACGCACCTTCCCGCTGTGTGTGCTGCTGTCCGCAAACAGCCTCCAAACAAAGCAGGGCGCTAATGCAAGAGAAGTAAGTGCCCCCGGAGGGAATCTGCCTGCGAGGGAAGCTGTGCAGCACATCCCTTGCTCCGCTCGCCACTTCCCTCACTCTTAGGCAAAGCCCTTCTCAGCTTGCTTGTAGGTGTGCCTCTGTGCTCAGAAGCAGCCGCGAGGCAGGCAGGACAGTGCGGGATGTCTTCTGGGCACGCAGCATGCTGCTTCCCATGCGCGGAACAAACCGAGAGCAGGTGCCTCGCTTGCCCTTCTATCTGCCGAGACTTGGAGCTGGCCAGCGCGCACCTTCCCGCTGTGTGTGCTGCTGTCCGCAAACAGCCTCCAAACAAAGCAGGACGCTAATGCAAGAGAAGTAAACGCCCCCGGAGGGAATCTGCCTGCGAGGGAAGCTGTGCAGCACATCCCTTGTTCCGCTCGCCACTTCCCTCACTCTTAGGCAAAGCCCATCTCAGCTTGCTTGTAGGTGTGCCTCCGTGCTCAGAAGCAGCCGCGAGGCAGGCAGGACAGTGCGGGATGTCTTCTGGGCACGCAGCATGCTGCTTCCCATGCGCGGAACAAACCGAGAGCAGGTGCCTCGCTTGCCCTTCTATCTGCCGAGACTTGGAGCTGGCCAGCGCGCACCTTCCCGCTGTGTGTGCTGCTGTCAGCAAACAGCCTCCAAACAAAGCAGGACGCTAATGCAAGAGAAGTAAGTGCCCCCGGAGGGAATCTGCCTGCGAGGGAAGCTGTGCAGCACATCCCTTGCTCCGCTCGCCACTTCCCTCACTCTTAGGCAAAGCCCATCTCAGCTTGCTTGTAGGTGTGCCTCCGTGCTCAGAAGCAGCCGCGAGGCAGGCAGGACAGTGCGGGATGTCTTCTGGGCACGCAGCATGCTGCTTCCCATGCGCGGGACAAACCGAGAGCAGGTGCCTGGCTTGCCCTTCTATCTGCCGAGACTTGGAGCTGGCCAGCGCGCACCTTCCCGCTGTGTGTGCTGCTGTCCGCAAACAGCCTCCAAACAAAGCAGGACGCTAAGGCAAGAGAAGTAAGCGCCCCAGGAGGGAATCTGCCTGCGAGGGAAGCTGTGCAGCACATCCCTTGCTCCGCTCGCCACTTCCCTCACTCTTAGGCAAAGCCCATCTCAGCTTGCTTGTAGGTGTGCCTCCGTGCTCAGAAGCAGCCGCGAGGCAGGCAGGACAGTGCGGGATGTCTTCTGGGCACGCAGCATGCTGCTTCCCATGCGCGGGACAAACCGAGAGCAGGTGCCTGGCTTGCCCTTCCATCTGCCGAGACTTGGAGCTGGCCAGCGCGCACCTTCCCGCTGTGTGTGCTGCTGTCCGCAAACAGCCTCCAAACAAAGCAGGGCGCTAATGCAAGAGAAGTAAGTGCCCCCGGAGGGAATCTGCCTGCGAGGGAAGCTGTGCAGCACATCCCTTGTTCCGCTCGCCACTTCCCTCACTCTTAGGCAAAGCCCATCTCAGCTGGCTTGTAGGTGTGCCTCCGTGCTCAGAAGCAGCCGCGAGGCAGGCAGGACAGTGCGGGATGTCTTCTGGGCACGCAGCATGCTGCTTCCCATGCGCGGAACAAACCAAGAGCAGGTGCCTCGCTTGCCCTTCTATCTGCCGAGACTTGGAGTGGCCAGCGCACACCTTCCCGCTGTGTGTGCTGCTGTCCGCAAACAGCCTCCAAACAAAGCAGGGCGCTAAGGCAAGAGAAGTAAGTGCCCCCGGAGGGAATCTGCCTGCGAGGGAAGCTGTGCAGCACATCCCTTGTTCCGCTCGCCACTTCCCTCACTCTTAGGCAAAGCCCATCTCAGCTTGCTTGTAGGTGTGCCTCCGTGCTCAGAAGCAGCCGCGAGGCAGGCAGGACAGTGCGGGATGTCTTCTGGGCACGCAGCATGCTGCTTCCCATGCCCGGAACAAACCGAGAGCAGGTGCGTCGCTTGCCCTTCCATCTGCCGAGACTTGGAGCTGGCCAGCGCGCACCTTCCCGCTGTGTGTGCTGCTGTCCGCAAACAGCCTCCAAACAAAGCAGGGCGCTAATGCAAGAGAAGTAAGTGCCCCCGGAGGGAATCTGCCTGCGAGGGAAGCTGTGCAGCACATCCCTTGCTCCGCTCGCCACTTCCCTCACTCTTAGGCAAAGCCCTTCTCAGCTTGCTTGTAGGTGTGCCTCTGTGCTCAGAAGCAGCCGCGAGGCAGGCAGGACAGTGCGGGATGTCTTCTGGGCACGCAGCATGCTGCTTCCCATGCGCGGAACAAACCGAGAGCAGGTGCCTCGCTTGCCCTTCTATCTGCCGAGACTTGGAGCTGGCCAGCGCGCACCTTCCCGCTGTGTGTGCTGCTGTCCGCAAACAGCCTCCAAACAAAGCAGGGCGCTAAGGCAAGAGAAGTAAGTGCCCCCGGAGGGAATCTGCCTGCGAGGGAAGCTGTGCAGCACATCCCTTGTTCCGCTCGACACTTCCCTCACTCTTAGGCAAAGCCCATCTCAGCTTGCTTGTAGGTGTGCCTCCGTGCTCAGAAGCAGCCGCGAGGCAGGCAGGACAGTGCGGGATGTCTTCTGGGCACGCAGCATGCTGCTTCCCATGCCCGGAACAAACCGAGAGCAGGTGCGTCGCTTGCCCTTCCATCTGCCGAGACTTGGAGCTGGCCAGCACGCACCTTCCCGCTGTGTGTGCTGCTGTCCGCAAACAGCCTCCAAACAAAGCAGGGCGCTAATGCAAGAGAAGTAAGTGCCCCCGGAGGGAATCTGCCTGCGAGGGAAGCTGTGCAGCACATCCCTTGCTCCGCTCGCCACTTCCCTCACTCTTAGGCAAAGCCCTTCTCAGCTTGCTTGTAGGTGTGCCTCTGTGCTCAGAAGCAGCCGCGAGGCAGGCAGGACAGTGCGGGATGTCTTCTGGGCACGCAGCATGCTGCTTCCCATGCGCGGAACAAACCGAGAGCAGGTGCCTCGCTTGCCCTTCTATCTGCCGAGACTTGGAGCTGGCCAGCGCGCACCTTCCCGCTGTGTGTGCTGCTGTCCGCAAACAGCCTCCAAACAAAGCAGGACGCTAATGCAAGAGAAGTAAACGCCCCCGGAGGGAATCTGCCTGCGAGGGAAGCTGTGCAGCACATCCCTTGTTCCGCTCGCCACTTCCCTCACTCTTAGGCAAAGCCCATCTCAGCTTGCTTGTAGGTGTGCCTCCGTGCTCAGAAGCAGCCGCGAGGCAGGCAGGACAGTGCGGGATGTCTTCTGGGCACGCAGCATGCTGCTTCCCATGCGCGGGACAAACCGAGAGCAGGTGCCTGGCTTGCCCTTCTATCTGCCGAGACTTGGAGCTGGCCAGCGCGCACCTTCCCGCTGTGTGTGCTGCTGTCCGCAAACAGCCTCCAAACAAAGCAGGACGCTAAGGCAAGAGAAGTAAGCGCCCCAGGAGGGAATCTGCCTGCGAGGGAAGCTGTGCAGCACATCCCTTGCTCCGCTCGCCACTTCCCTCACTCTTAGGCAAAGCCCATCTCAGCTTGCTTGTAGGTGTGCCTCCGTGCTCAGAAGCAGCCGCGAGGCAGGCAGGACAGTGCGGGATGTCTTCTGGGCACGCAGCATGCTGCTTCCCATGCGCGGAACAAACCGAGAGCAGGTGCCTCGCTTGCCCTTCTATCTGCCGAGACTTGGAGCTGGCCAGCGCGCACCTTCCCGCTGTGTGTGCTGCTGTCAGCAAACAGCCTCCAAACAAAGCAGGACGCTAATGCAAGAGAAGTAAGTGCCCCCGGAGGGAATCTGCCTGCGAGGGAAGCTGTGCAGCACATCCCTTGCTCCGCTCGCCACTTCCCTCACTCTTAGGCAAAGCCCATCTCAGCTTGCTTGTAGGTGTGCCTCCGTGCTCAGAAGCAGCCGCGAGGCAGGCAGGACAGTGCGGGATGTCTTCTGGGCACGCAGCATGCTGCTTCCCATGCGCGGGACAAACCGAGAGCAGGTGCCTGGCTTGCCCTTCTATCTGCCGAGACTTGGAGCTGGCCAGCGCGCACCTTCCCGCTGTGTGTGCTGCTGTCCGCAAACAGCCTCCAAACAAAGCAGGACGCTAAGGCAAGAGAAGTAAGCGCCCCAGGAGGGAATCTGCCTGCGAGGGAAGCTGTGCAGCACATCCCTTGCTCCGCTCGCCACTTCCCTCACTCTTAGGCAAAGCCCATCTCA
Source organism: Rhea pennata (assembly GCF_028389875.1). Taxonomy (NCBI): domain Eukaryota; kingdom Metazoa; phylum Chordata; class Aves; order Rheiformes; family Rheidae; genus Rhea; species Rhea pennata. The sequence continues at coordinate 322,173 of NW_026907702.1, read as the reverse complement.
GCTTGCTTGTAGGTGTGCCTCCGTGCTCAGAAGCAGCCGCGAGGCAGGCAGGACAGTGCGGGATGTCTTCTGGGCACGCAGCATGCTGCTTCCCATGCCCGGAACAAACCGAGAGCAGGTGCGTCGCTTGCCCTTCCATCTGCCGAGACTTGGAGCTGGCCAGCGCGCACCTTCCCGCTGTGTGTGCTGCTGTCCGCAAACAGCCTCCAAACAAAGCAGGGCGCTAATGCAAGAGAAGTAAGTGCCCCCGGAGGGAATCTGCCTGCGAGGGAAGCTGTGCAGCACATCCCTTGCTCCGCTCGCCACTTCCCTCACTCTTAGGCAAAGCCCTTCTCAGCTTGCTTGTAGGTGTGCCTCTGTGCTCAGAAGCAGCCGCGAGGCAGGCAGGACAGTGCGGGATGTCTTCTGGGCACGCAGCATGCTGCTTCCCATGCGCGGAACAAACCGAGAGCAGGTGCCTCGCTTGCCCTTCTATCTGCCGAGACTTGGAGCTGGCCAGCGCGCACCTTCCCGCTGTGTGTGCTGCTGTCCGCAAACAGCCTCCAAACAAAGCAGGACGCTAAGGCAAGAGAAGTAAGCGCCCCAGGAGGGAATCTGCCTGCGAGGGAAGCTGTGCAGCACATCCCTTGCTCCGCTCGCCACTTCCCTCACTCTTAGGCAAAGCCCATCTCAGCTTGCTTGTAGGTGTGCCTCCGTGCTCAGAAGCAGCCGCGAGGCAGGCAGGACAGTGCGGGATGTCTTCTGGGCACGCAGCATGCTGCTTCCCATGCGCGGGACAAACCGAGAGCAGGTGCCTCGCTTGCCCTTCTATCTGCCGAGACTTGGAGCTGGCCAGCGCGCACCTTCCCGCTGTGTGTGCTGCTGTCCGCAAACAGCCTCCAAACAAAGCAGGAGGCTAAGGCAAGAGAAGTAAGCGCCCCAGGAGGGAATCTGCCTGCGAGGGAAGCTGTGCAGCACATCCCTTGCTCCGCTCGCCACTTCCCTCACTCTTAGGCAAAGCCCATCTCAGCTTGCTTGTAGGTGTGCCTCCGTGCTCAGAAGCAGCCGCGAGGCAGGCAGGACAGTGCGGGATGTCTTCTGGGCACGCAGCATGCTGCTTCCCATGCGCGGAACAAACCGAGAGCAGGTGCCTCGCTTGCCCTTCTATCTGCCGAGACTTGGAGCTGGCCAGCGCGCACCTTCCCGCTGTGTGTGCTGCTGTCAGCAAACAGCCTCCAAACAAAGCAGGGCGCTAAGGCAAGAGAAGTAAGCGCCCCCGGAGGGAATCTGCCTGCGAGGGAAGCTGTGCAGCACATCCCTTGCTCCGCTCGCCACTTCCCTCACTCTTAGGCAAAGCCCATCTCAGCTTGCTTGTAGGTGTGCCTCCGTGCTCAGAAGCAGCCGCGAGGCAGGCAGGACAGTGCGGGATGTCTTCTGGGCACGCAGCATGCTGCTTCCCATGCGCGGAACAAACCGAGAGCAGGTGCCTCGCTTGCCCTTCTATCTGCCGAGACTTGGAGCTGGCCAGCGCGCACCTTCCCGCTGTGTGTGCTGCTGTCCGCAAACAGCCTCCAAACAAAGCAGGGCGCTAAGGCAAGAGAAGTAAGTGCCCCCGGAGGGAATCTGCCTGCGAGGGAAGCTGTGCAGCACATCCCTTGTTCCGCTCGCCACTTCCCTCACTCTTAGGCAAAGCCCATCTCAGCTTGCTTGTAGGTGTGCCTCCGTGTTCAGAAGCAGCCGCGAGGCAGGCAGGACAGTGCGGGATGTCTTCTGGGCACGCAGCATGCTGCTTCCCATGCGCGGAACAAACCGACAGCAGGTGCCTCGCTTGCCCTTCTATCTGCCGAGACTTGGAGCTGGCCAGCGCGCACCTTCCCGCAGTGTGTGCTGCTGTCCGCAAACAGCCTCCAAACAAAGCAGGGCGCTAAGGCAAGAGAAGTAAGCGCCCCCGGAGGGAATCTGCCTGCGAGGGAAGCTGTGCAGCACATCCCTTGTTCCGCTCGCCACTTCCCTCACTCTTAGGCAAAGCCCATCTCAGCTTGCTTGTAGGTGTGCCTCCGTGCTCAGAAGCAGCCGCGAGGCAGGCAGGACAGTGCGGGATGTCTTCTGGGCACGCAGCATGCTGCTTCCCATGCCCGGAACAAACCGAGAGCAGGTGCGTCGCTTGCCCTTCCATCTGCCGAGACTTGGAGCTGGCCAGCGCGCACCTTCCCGCTGTGTGTGCTGCTGTCCGCAAACAGCCTCCAAACAAAGCAGGGCGCTAAGGCAAGAGAAGTAAGTGCCCCCGGAGGGAATCTGCCTGCGAGGGAAGCTGTGCAGCACATCCCTTGCTCCGCTCGCCACTTCCCTCACTCTTAGGCAAAGCCCTTCTCAGCTTGCTTTTAGGTGTGCCTCTGTGCTCAGAAGCAGCCGCGAGGCAGGCAGGACAGTGCGGGATGTCTTCTGGGCACGCAGCATGCTGCTTCCCATGCGCGGAACAAACCGAGAGCAGGTGCCTCGCTTGCCCTTCTATCTGCCGAGACTTGGAGCTGGCCAGCGCGCACCTTCCCGCTGTGTGTGCTGCTGTCCGCAAACAGCCTCCAAACAAAGCAGGACGTTAATGCAAGAGAAGTAAACGCCCCCGGAGGGAATCTGCCTGCGAGGGAAGCTGTGCAGCACATCCCTTGTTCCGCTCGACACTTCCCTCACTCTTAGGCAAAGCCCATCTCAGCTTGCTTGTAGGTGTGCCTCCGTGCTCAGAAGCAGCCGCGAGGCAGGCAGGACAGTGCGGGATGTCTTCTGGGCACGCAGCATGCTGCTTCCCATGCGCGGGACAAACCGAGAGCAGGTGCCTGGCTTGCCCTTCTATCTGCCGAGACTTGGAGCTGGCCAGCGCGCACCTTCCCGCTGTGTGTGCTGCTGTCCGCAAACAGCCTCCAAACAAAGCAGGACGCTAAGGCAAGAGAAGTAAGCGCCCCAGGAGGGAATCTGCCTGCGAGGGAAGCTGTGCAGCACATCCCTTGCTCCGCTCGCCACTTCCCTCACTCTTAGGCAAAGCCCATCTCAGCTTGCTTGTAGGTGTGCCTCCGTGCTCAGAAGCAGCCGCGAGGCAGGCAGGACAGTGCGGGATGTCTTCTGGGCACGCAGCATGCTGCTTCCCATGCGCGGGACAAACCGAGAGCAGGTGCCTGGCTTGCCCTTCTATCTGCCGAGACTTGGAGCTGGCCAGCGCGCACCTTCCCGCTGTGTGTGCTGCTGTCCGCAAAGAGCCTCCAAACAAAGCAGGGCGCTAAGGCAAGAGAAGTAAGTGCCCCCGGAGGGAATCTGCCTGCGAGGGAAGCTGTGCAGCACATCCCTTGTTCCGCTCGCCACTTCCCTCACTCTTAGGCAAAGCCCATCTCAGCTTGCTTGTAGGTGTGCCTCCGTGCTCAGAAGCAGCCGCGAGGCAGGCAGGACAGTGCGGGATGTCTTCTGGGCACGCAGCATGCTGCTTCCCATGCGCGGAACAAACCGAGAGCAGGTGCCTCGCTTGCCCTTCTATCTGCCGAGACTTGGAGCTGGCCAGCGCGCACCTTCCCGCTGTGTGTGCTGCTGTCCGCAAACAGCCTCCAAACAAAGCAGGGCGCTAAGGCAAGAGAAGTAAGTGCCCCCGGAGGGAATCTGCCTGCGAGGGAAGCTGTGCAGCACATCCCTTGCTCCGCTCGCCACTTCCCTCACTCTTAGGCAAAGCCCATCTCAGCTGGCTTGTAGGCGTGCCTCCGTGCTCAGAAGCAGCCGCGAGGCAGGCAGGACAATGCGGGATGTCTTCTGGGCACGCAGCATGCTGCTTCCCATGCGCGGAACAAACCGAGAGCAGGTGCCTCGCTTGCCCTTCTATCTGCCGAGACTTGGAGCTGGCCAGCGCGCACCTTCCCGCTGTGTGTGCTGCTGTCCGCAAACAGCCTCCAAACAAAGCAGGGCGCTAAGGCAAGAGAAGTAAGCGCCCCCGGAGGGAATCTGCCTGCGAGGGAAGCTGTGCAGCACATCCCTTGCTCCGCTCGCCACTTCCCTCACTCTTAGGCAAAGCCCATCTCAGCTGGCTTGTAGGCGTGCCTCCGTGCTCAGAAGCAGCCGCGAGGCAGGCAGGACAGTGCGGGATGTCTTCTGGGCACGCAGCATGCTGCTTCCCATGCGCGGAACAAACCGAGAGCAGGTGCCTCGCTTGCCCTTCTATCTGCCGAGACTTGGAGCTGGCCAGCGCGCACCTTCCCGCAGTGTGTGCTGCTGTCCGCAAACAGCCTCCAAACAAAGCAGGGCGCTAAGGCAAGAGAAGTAAGCGCCCCCGGAGGGAATCTGCCTGCGAGGGAAGCTGTGCAGCACATCCCTTGCTCCGCTCGCCACTTCCCTCACTCTTAGGCAAAGCCCATCTCAGCTTGCTTGTAGGTGTGCCTCCGTGCTCAGAAGCAGCCGCGAGGCAGGCAGGACAGTGCGGGATGTCTTCTGGGCACGCAGCATGCTGCTTCCCATGCCCGGAACAAACCGAGAGCAGGTGCGTCGCTTGCCCTTCCATCTGCCGAGACTTGGAGCTGGCCAGCGCGCACCTTCCCGCTGTGTGTGCTGCTGTCCGCAAACAGCCTCCAAACAAAGCAGGACGCTAAGGCAAGAGAAGTAAGCGCCCCAGGAGGGAATCTGCCTGCGAGGGAAGCTGTGCAGCACATCCCTTGCTCCGCTCGCCACTTCCCTCACTCTTAGGCAAAGCCCATCTCAGCTTGCTTGTAGGTGTGCCTCCGTGCTCAGAAGCAGCCGCGAGGCAGGCAGGACAGTGCGGGATGTCTTCTGGGCACGCAGCATGCTGCTTCCCATGCGCGTAACAAACCGAGAGCAGGTGCCTCGCTTGCCCTTCTATCTGCCGAGACTTGGAGCTGGCCAGCGCGCACCTTCCCGCTGTGTGTGCTGCTGTCCGCAAACAGCCTCCAAACAAAGCAGGGCGCTAAGGCAAGAGAAGTAAGTGCCCCCGGAGGGAATCTGCCTGCGAGGGAAGCTGTGCAGCACATCCCTTGTTCCGCTCGCCACTTCCCTCACTCTTAGGCAAAGCCCATCTCAGCTTGCTTGTAGGTGTGCCTCCGTGCTCAGAAGCAGCCGCGAGGCAGGCAGGACAGTGCGGGATGTCTTCTGGGCACGCAGCATGCTGCTTCCCATGCGCGGAACAAACCGAGAGCAGGTGCCTCGCTTGCCCTTCTATCTGCCGAGACTTGGAGCTGGCCAGCGCGCACCTTCCCGCTGTGTGTGCTGCTGTCCGCAAACAGCCTCCAAACAAAGCAGGGCGCTAAGGCAAGAGAAGTAAGTGCCCCCGGAGGGAATCTGCCTGCGAGGGAAGCTGTGCAGCACATCCCTTGTTCCGCTCGCCACTTCCCTCACTCTTAGGCAAAGCCCATCTCAGCTTGCTTGTAGGTGTGCCTCCGTGCTCAGAAGCAGCCGCGAGGCAGGCAGGACAGTGCGGGATGTCTTCTGGGCACGCAGCATGCTGCTTCCCATGCCCGGAACAAACCGAGAGCAGGTGCCTCGCTTGCCCTTCTATCTGCCGAGACTTGGAGCTGGCCAGCGCGCACCTTCCCGCAGTGTGTGCTGCTGTCCGCAAACAGCCTCCAAACAAAGCAGGGCGCTAAGGCAAGAGAAGTAAGCGCCCCCGGAGGGAATCTGCCTGCGAGGGAAGCTGTGCAGCACATCCCTTGCTCCGCTCGCCACTTCCCTCACTCTTAGGCAAAGCCCATCTCAGCTTGCTTGTAGGTGTGCCTCCGTGCTCAGAAGCAGCCGCGAGGCAGGCAGGACAGTGCGGGATGTCTTCTGGGCACGCAGCATGCTGCTTCCCATGCCCGGAACAAACCGAGAGCAGGTGCCTCGCTTGCCCTTCTATCTGCCGAGACTTGGAGCTGGCCAGCGCGCACCTTCCCGCAGTGTGTGCTGCTGTCCGCAAACAGCCTCCAAACAAAGCAGGGCGCTAAGGCAAGAGAAGTAAGCGCCCCCGGAGGGAATCTGCCTGCGAGGGAAGCTGTGCAGCACATCCCTTGCTCCGCTCGCCACTTCCCTCACTCTTAGGCAAAGCCCATCTCAGCTTGCTTGTAGGTGTGCCTCCGTGCTCAGAAGCAGCCGCGAGGCAGGCAGGACAGTGCGGGATGTCTTCTGGGCACGCAGCATGCTGCTTCCCATGCGCGGAACAAACCGAGAGCAGGTGCGTCGCTTGCCCTTCCATCTGCCGAGACTTGGAGCTGGCCAGCGCGCACCTTCCCGCTGTGTGTGCTGCTGTCCGCAAACAGCCTCCAAACAAAGCAGGACGCTAAGGCAAGAGAAGTAAGCGCCCCAGGAGGGAATCTGCCTGCGAGGGAAGCTGTGCAGCACATCCCTTGCTCCGCTCGCCACTTCCCTCACTCTTAGGCAAAGCCCATCTCAGCTTGCTTGTAGGTGTGCCTCCGTGCTCAGAAGCAGCCGCGAGGCAGGCAGGACAGTGCGGGATGTCTTCTGGGCACGCAGTATGCTGCTTCCCATGCACGGAACAAACCGAGAGCAGGTGCCTCGCTTGCCCTTCTATCTGCCGAGACTTGGAGCTGGCCAGCGCGCACCTTCCCGCTGTGTGTGCTGCTGTCCGCAAACAGCCTCCAAACAAAGCAGGGCGCTAAGGCAAGAGAAGTAAGTGCCCCAGGAGGGAATCTGCCTGCGAGGGAAGCTGTGCAGCACATCCCTTGTTCCGCTCGCCACTTCCCTCACTCTTAGGCAAAGCCCATCTCAGCTTGCTTGTAGGTGTGCCTCCGTGCTCAGAAGCAGCCGCGAGGCAGGCAGGACAGTGCGGGATGTCTTCTGGGCACGCAGCATGCTGCTTCCCATGCGCGGAACAAACCGAGAGCAGGTGCCTCGCTTGCCCTTCTATCTGCCGAGACTTGGAGCTGGCCAGCGCGCACCTTCCCGCTGTGTGTGCTGCTGTCCGCAAACAGCCTCCAAACAAAGCAGGGCGCTAAGGCAAGAGAAGTAAGTGCCCCCGGAGGGAATCTGCCTGCGAGGGAAGCTGTGCAGCACATCCCTTGCTCCGCTCGCCACTTCCCTCACTCTTAGGCAAAGCCCATCTCAGCTTGCTTGTAGGTGTGCCTCCGTGCTCAGAAGCAGCCGCGAGGCAGGCAGGACAGTGCGGGATGTCTTCTGGGCACGCAGCATGCTGCTTCCCATGCGCGGAACAAACCGAGAGCAGGTGCCTGGCTTGCCCTTCTATCTGCCGAGACTTGGAGCTGGCCAGCGCGCACCTTCCCGCTGTGTGTGCTGCTGTCCGCAAACAGCCTCCAAACAAAGCAGGGCGCTAAGGCAAGAGAAGTAAGTGCCCCCGGAGGGAATCTGCCTGCGAGGGAAGCTGTGCAGCACATCCCTTGTTCCGCTCGCCACTTCCCTCACTCTTAGGCAAAGCCCATCTCAGCTTGCTTGTAGGTGTGCCTCCGTGCTCAGAAGCAGCCGCGAGGCAGGCAGGACAGTGCGGGATGTCTTCTGGGCACGCAGCATGCTGCTTCCCATGCCCGGAACAAACCGAGAGCAGGTGCCTCGCTTGCCCTTCTATCTGCCGAGACTTGGAGCTGGCCAGCGCGCACCTTCCCGCTGTGTGTGCTGCTGTCCGCAAACAGCCTCCAAACAAAGCAGGGCGCTAAGGCAAGAGAAGTAAGTGCCCCCGGAGGGAATCTGCCTGCGAGGGAAGCTGTGCAGCACATCCCTTGCTCCGCTCGCCACTTCCCTCACTCTTAGGCAAAGCCCATCTCAGCTTGCTTGTAGATGTGCCTCCGTGCTCAGAAGCAGCCGCGAGGCAGGCAGGACAGTGCGGGATGTCTTCTGGGCACGCAGCATGCTGCTTCCCATGCCCGGAACAAACCGAGAGCAGGTGCCTCGCTTGCCCTTCCATCTGCCGAGACTTGGAGCTGGCCAGCGCGCACCTTCCCGCTGTGTGTGCTGCTGTCCGCAAACAGCCTCCAAACAAAGCAGGGCGCTAAGGCAAGAGAAGTAAGTGCCCCCGGAGGGAATCTGCCTGCGAGGGAAGCTGTGCAGCACATCCCTTGTTCCGCTCGCCACTTCCCTCACTCTTAGGCAAAGCCCATCTCAGCTTGCTTGTAGGTGTGCCTCCATGCTCAGAAGCAGCCGCGAGGCAGGCAGGACAGTGCGGGATGTCTTCTGGGCACGCAGCATGCTGCTTCCCATGCCCGGAACAAACCGAGAGCAGGTGCCTCGCTTGCCCTTCCATCTGCCGAGACTTGGAGCTGGCCAGCGCGCACCTTCCCGCTGTGTGTGCTGCTGTCCGCAAACAGCCTCCAAACAAAGCAGGGCGCTAATGCAAGAGAAGTAAGTGCCCCAGGAGGGAATCTGCCTGCGAGGGAAGCTGTGCAGCACATCCCTTGCTCCGCTTGCCACTTCCCTCACTCTTAGGCAAAGCCCATCTCAGCTTGCTTGTAGATGTGCCTCCGTGCTCAGAAGCAGCCGCGAGGCAGGCAGGACAGTGCGGGATGTCTTCTGGGCACGCAGCATGCTGCTTCCCATGCCCGGAACAAACCGAGAGCAGGTGCCTCGCTTGCCCTTCCATCTGCCGAGACTTGGAGCTGGCCAGCGCGCACCTTCCCGCTGTGTGTGCTGCTGTCCGCAAACAGCCTCCAAACAAAGCAGGGCGCTAATGCAAGAGAAGTAAGTGCCCCAGGAGGGAATCTGCCTGCGAGGGAAGCTGTGCAGCACATCCCTTGCTCCGCTTGCCACTTCCCTCACTCTTAGGCAAAGCCCATCTCAGCTTGCTTGTAGATGTGCCTCCGTGCTCAGAAGCAGCCGCGAGGCAGGCAGGACAGTGCGGGATGTCTTCTGGGCACGCAGCATGCTGCTTCCCATGCGCGGAACAAACCGAGAGCAGGTGCCTCGCTTGCCCTTCTATCTGCCGAGACTTGGAGCTGGCCAGCGCGCACCTTCCCGCTGTGTGTGCTGCTGTCCGCAAACAGCCTCCAAACAAAGCAGGGCGCTAAGGCAAGAGAAGTAAGTGCCCCCGGAGGGAATCTGCCTGCGAGGGAAGCTGTGCAGCACATCCCTTGTTCCGCTCGCCACTTCCCTCACTCTTAGGCAAAGCCCATCTCAGCTTGCTTGTAGGTGTGCCTCCGTGCTCAGAAGCAGCCGCGAGGCAGGCAGGACAGTGCGGGATGTCTTCTGGGCACGCAGCATGCTGCTTCCCATGCGCGGAACAAACCGAGAGCAGGTGCCTCGCTTGCCCTTCTATCTGCCGAGACTTGGAGCTGGCCAGCGCGCACCTTCCCGCTGTGTGTGCTGCTGTCCGCAAACAGCCTCCAAACAAAGCAGGGCGCTAAGGCAAGAGAAGTAAGTGCCCCCGGAGGGAATCTGCCTGCGAGGGAAGCTGTGCAGCACATCCCTTGTTCCGCTCGCCACTTCCCTCACTCTTAGGCAAAGCCCATCTCAGCTTGCTTGTAGGTGTGCCTCCGTGCTCAGAAGCAGCCGCGAGGCAGGCAGGACAGTGCGGGATGTCTTCTGGGCACGCAGCATGCTGCTTCCCATGCGCGGAACAAACCGAGAGCAGGTGCCTCGCTTGCCCTTCTATCTGCCGAGACTTGGAGCTGGCCAGCGCGCACCTTCCCGCTGTGTGTGCTGCTGTCCGCAAACAGCCTCCAAACAAAGCAGGGCGCTAAGGCAAGAGAAGTAAGTGCCCCCGGAGGGAATCTGCCTGCGAGGGAAGCTGTGCAGCACATCCCTTGTTCCGCTCGCCACTTCCCTCACTCTTAGGCAAAGCCCATCTCAGCTTGCTTGTAGGTGTGCCTCCGTGCTCAGAAGCAGCCGCGAGGCAGGCAGGACAGTGCGGGATGTCTTCTGGGCACGCAGCATGCTGCTTCCCATGCCCGGAACAAACCGAGAGCAGGTGCCTCGCTTGCCCTTCCATCTGCCGAGACTTGGAGCTGGCCAGCGCGCACCTTCCCGCTGTGTGTGCTGCTGTCCGCAAACAGCCTCCAAACAAAGCAGGGCGCTAAGGCAAGAGAAGTAAGTGCCCCAGGAGGGAATCTGCCTGCGAGGGAAGCTGTGCAGCACATCCCTTGCTCCGCTTGCCACTTCCCTCACTCTTAGGCAAAGCCCATCTCAGCTTGCTTGTAGATGTGCCTCCGTGCTCAGAAGCAGCCGCGAGGCAGGCAGGACAGTGCGGGATGTCTTCTGGGCACGCAGCATGCTGCTTCCCATGCGCGGAACAAACCGAGAGCAGGTGCCTCGCTTGCCCTTCTATCTGCCGAGACTTGGAGCTGGCCAGCGCGCACCTTCCCGCTGTGTGTGCTGCTGTCCGCAAACAGCCTCCAAACAAAGCAGGGCGCTAAGGCAAGAGAAGTAAGTGCCCCCGGAGGGAATCTGCCTGCGAGGGAAGCTGTGCAGCACATCCCTTGTTCCGCTCGCCACTTCCCTCACTCTTAGGCAAAGCCCATCTCAGCTTGCTTGTAGGTGTGCCTCCGTGCTCAGAAGCAGCCGCGAGGCAGGCAGGACAGTGCGGGATGTCTTCTGGGCACGCAGCATGCTGCTTCCCATGCCCGGAACAAACCGAGAGCAGGTGCCTCGCTTGCCCTTCCATCTGCCGAGACTTGGAGCTGGCCAGCGCGCACCTTCCCGCTGTGTGTGCTGCTGTCCGCAAACAGCCTCCAAACAAAGCAGGGCGCTAATGCAAGAGAAGTAAGTGCCCCAGGAGGGAATCTGCCTGCGAGGGAAGCTGTGCAGCACATCCCTTGCTCCGCTTGCCACTTCCCTCACTCTTAGGCAAAGCCCATCTCAGCTTGCTTGTAGATGTGCCTCCGTGCTCAGAAGCAGCCGCGAGGCAGGCAGGACAGTGCGGGATGTCTTCTGGGCACGCAGCATGCTGCTTCCCATGCGCGGAACAAACCGAGAGCAGGTGCCTCGCTTGCCCTTCTATCTGCCGAGACTTGGAGCTGGCCAGCGCGCACCTTCCCGCTGTGTGTGCTGCTGTCCGCAAACAGCCTCCAAACAAAGCAGGGCGCTAAGGCAAGAGAAGTAAGTGCCCCCGGAGGGAATCTGCCTGCCTGGGAAGCTGTGCAGCACATCCCTTGTTCCGCTCGCCACTTCCCTCACTCTTAGGCAAAGCCCATCTCAGCTTGCTTGTAGGTGTGCCTCCGTGCTCAGAAGCAGCCGCGAGGCAGGCAGGACAGTGCGGGATGTCTTCTGGGCACGCAGCATGCTGCTTCCCATGCGCGGAACAAACCGAGAGCAGGTGCCTCGCTTGCCCTTCCATCTGCCGAGACTTGGAGCTGGCCAGCGCGCACCTTCCCGCTGTGTGTGCTGCTGTCCGCAAACAGCCTCCAAACAAAGCAGGGCGCTAATGCAAGAGAAGTAAGTGCCCCAGGAGGGAATCTGCCTGCGAGGGAAGCTGTGCAGCACATCCCTTGCTCCGCTTGCCACTTCCCTCACTCTTAGGCAAAGCCCATCTCAGCTTGCTTGTAGGTGTGCCTCCGTGCTCAGAAGCAGCCGCGAGGCAGGCAGGACAGTGCGGGATGTCTTCTGGGCACGCAGCATGCTGCTTCCCATGCGCGGAACAAACCGAGAGCAGGTGCCTCGCTTGCCCTTCTATCTGCCGAGACTTGGAGCTGGCCAGCGCGCACCTTCCCGCTGTGTGTGCTGCTGTCCGCAAACAGCCTCCAAACAAAGCAGGGCGCTAAGGCAAGAGAAGTAAGTGCCCCCGGAGGGAATCTGCCTGCGAGGGAAGCTGTGCAGCACATCCCTTGTTCCGCTCGCCACTTCCCTCACTCTTAGGCAAAGCCCATCTCAGCTTGCTTGTAGGCGTGCCTCCGTGCTCAGAAGCAGCCGCGAGGCAGGCAGGACAGTGCGGGATGTCTTCTGGGCACGCAGCATGCTGCTTCCCATGCGCGGAACAAACCGAGAGCAGGTGCCTCGCTTGCCCTTCTATCTGCCGAGACTTGGAGCTGGCCAGCGCGCACCTTCCCGCTGTGTGTGCTGCTGTCCGCAAACAGCCTCCAAACAAAGCAGGGCGCTAAGGCAAGAGAAGTAAGTGCCCCCGGAGGGAATCTGCCTGCGAGGGAAGCTGTGCAGCACATCCCTTGTTCCGCTCGCCACTTCCCTCACTCTTAGGCAAAGCCCATCTCAGCTTGCTTGTAGGTGTGCCTCCGTGCTCAGAAGCAGCCGCGAGGCAGGCAGGACAGTGCGGGATGTCTTCTGGGCACGCAGCATGCTGCTTCCCATGCCCGGAACAAACCGAGAGCAGGTGCCTCGCTTGCCCTTCCATCTGCCGAGACTTGGAGCTGGCCAGCGCGCACCTTCCCGCTGTGTGTGCTGCTGTCCGCAAACAGCCTCCAAACAAAGCAGGGCGCTAAGGCAAGAGAAGTAAGTGCCCCAGGAGGGAATCTGCCTGCGAGGGAAGCTGTGCAGCACATCCCTTGCTCCGCTTGCCACTTCCCTCACTCTTAGGCAAAGCCCATCTCAGCTTGCTTGTAGATGTGCCTCCGTGCTCAGAAGCAGCCGCGAGGCAGGCAGGACAGTGCGGGATGTCTTCTGGGCACGCAGCATGCTGCTTCCCATGCGCGGAACAAACCGAGAGCAGGTGCCTCGCTTGCCCTTCTATCTGCCGAGACTTGGAGCTGGCCAGCGCGCACCTTCCCGCTGTGTGTGCTGCTGTCCGCAAACAGCCTCCAAACAAAGCAGGGCGCTAAGGCAAGAGAAGTAAGTGCCCCCGGAGGGAATCTGCCTGCGAGGGAAGCTGTGCAGCACATCCCTTGTTCCGCTCGCCACTTCCCTCACTCTTAGGCAAAGCCCATCTCAGCTTGCTTGTAGGTGTGCCTCCGTGCTCAGAAGCAGCCGCGAGGCAGGCAGGACAGTGCGGGATGTCTTCTGGGCACGCAGCATGCTGCTTCCCATGCCCGGAACAAACCGAGAGCAGGTGCCTCGCTTGCCCTTCCATCTGCCGAGACTTGGAGCTGGCCAGCGCGCACCTTCCCGCTGTGTGTGCTGCTGTCCGCAAACAGCCTCCAAACAAAGCAGGGCGCTAAGGCAAGAGAAGTAAGTGCCCCCGGAGGGAATCTGCCTGCGAGGGAAGCTGTGCAGCACATCCCTTGCTCCGCTCGCCACTTCCCTCACTCTTAGGCAAAGCCCTTCTCAGCTTGCTTGTAGGTGTGCCTCTGTGCTCAGAAGCAGCCGCGAGGCAGGCAGGACAGTGCGGGATGTCTTCTGGGCACGCAGCATGCTGCTTCCCATGCGCGGAACAAACCGAGAGCAGGTGCCTCGCTTGCCCTTCTATCTGCCGAGACTTGGAGCTGGCCAGCGCGCACCTTCCCGCTGTGTGTGCTGCTGTCCGCAAACAGCCTCCAAACAAAGCAGGATGCTAATGCAAGAGAAGTAAACGCCCCCGGAGGGAATCTGCCTGCGAGGGAAGCTGTGCAGCACATCCCTTGTTCCGCTCGCCACTTCCCTCACTCTTAGGCAAAGCCCATCTCAGCTTGCTTGTAGGTGTGCCTCCGTGCTCTGAAGCAGCCGCGAGGCAGGCAGGACAGTGCGGGATGTCTTCTGGGCACGCAGCATGCTGCTTCCCATGCGCGGGACAAACCGAGAGCAGGTGCCTCGCTTGCCCTTCTATCTGCCGAGACTTGGAGCTGGCCAGCGCGCACCTTCCCGCTGTGTGTGCTGCTGTCCGCAAACAGCCTCCAAACAAAGCAGGGCGCTAAGGCAAGAGAAGTAAGTGCCCCCGGAGGGAATCTGCCTGCGAGGGAAGCTGTGCAGCACATCCCTTGTTCCGCTCGCCACTTCCCTCACTCTTAGGCAAAGCCCATCTCAGCTTGCTTGTAGGTGTGCCTCCGTGCTCAGAAGCAGCCGCGAGGCAGGCAGGACAGTGCGGGATGTCTTCTGGGCACGCAGCATGCTGCTTCCCATGCCCGGAACAAACCGAGAGCAGGTGCGTCGCTTGCCCTTCCATCTGCCGAGACTTGGAGCTGGCCAGCGCGCACCTTCCCGCTGTGTGTGCTGCTGTCCGCAAACAGCCTCCAAACAAAGCAGGACGCTAAGGCAAGAGAAGTAAGCGCCCCAGGAGGGAATCTGCCTGCGAGGGAAGCTGTGCAGCACATCCCTTGTTCCGCTCGCCACTTCCCTCACTCTTAGGCAAAGCCCATCTCAGCTTGCTTGTAGGTGTGCCTCCGTGCTCAGAAGCAGCCGCGAGGCAGGCAGGACAGTGCGGGATGTCTTCTGGGCACGCAGCATGCTGCTTCCCATGCCCGGAACAAACCGAGAGCAGGTGCCTCGCTTGCCCTTCTATCTGCCGAGACTTGGAGCTGGCCAGCGCGCACCTTCCCGCTGTGTGTGCTGCTGTCCGCAAACAGCCTCCAAACAAAGCAGGGCGCTAAGGCAAGAGAAGTGCCCCCGGAGGGAATCTGCCTGCGAGGGAAGCTGTGCAGCACATCCCTTGTTCCGCTCGCCACTTCCCTCACTCTTAGGCAAAGCCCATCTCAGCTTGCTTGTAGGTGTGCCTCCGTGCTCAGAAGCAGCCGCGAGGCAGCCAGGACAGTGCGGGATGTCTTCTGGGCACGCAGCATGCTGCTTCCCATGCGCGGGACAAACCGAGAGCAGGTGCCTCGCTTGCCCTTCTATCTGCCGAGACTTGGAGCTGGCCAGCGCGCACCTTCCCGCTGTGTGTGCTGCTGTCCGCAAACAGCCTCCAAACAAAGCAGGACGCTAAGGCAAGAGAAGTAAGCGCCCCCGGAGGGAATCTGCCTGCGAGGGAAGCTGTGCAGCACATCCCTTGCTCCGCTCGCCACTTCCCTCACTCTTAGGCAAAGCCCATCTCAGCTGGCTTGTAGGCGTGCCTCCGTGCTCAGAAGCAGCCGCGAGGCAGGCAGGACAGTGCGGGATGTCTTCTGGGCACGCAGCATGCTGCTTCCCATGCGCGGAACAAACCGAGAGCAGGTGCCTCGCTTGCCCTTCTATCTGCCGAGACTTGGAGCTGGCCAGCGCGCACCTTCCCGCAGTGTGTGCTGCTGTCCGCAAACAGCCTCCAAACAAAGCAGGGCGCTAAGGCAAGAGAAGTAAGCGCCCCCGGAGGGAATCTGCCTGCGAGGGAAGCTGTGCAGCACATCCCTTGCTCCGCTCGCCACTTCCCTCACTCTTAGGCAAAGCCCATCTCAGCTTGCTTGTAGGTGTGCCTCCGTGCTCAGAAGCAGCCGCGAGGCAGGCAGGACAGTGCGGGATGTCTTCTGGGCACGCAGCATGCTGCTTCCCATGCCCGGAACAAACCGAGAGCAGGTGCGTCGCTTGCCCTTCCATCTGCCGAGACTTGGAGCTGGCCAGCGCGCACCTTCCCGCTGTGTGTGCTGCTGTCCGCAAACAGCCTCCAAACAAAGCAGGACGCTAATGCAAGAGAAGTAAGTGCCCCCGGAGGGAATCTGCCTGTGAGGGAAGCTGTGCAGCACATCCCTTGCTCCGCTCGCCACTTCCCTCACTCTTAGGCAAAGCCCTTCTCAGCTTGCTTGTAGGTGTGCCTCTGTGCTCAGAAGCAGCCGCGAGGCAGGCAGGACAGTGCGGGATGTCTTCTGGGCACGCAGCATGCTGCTTCCCATGCCCGGAACAAACCGAGAGCAGGTGCGTCGCTTGGCCTTCTATCTGCCGAGACTTGGAGCTGGCCAGCGCGCACCTTCCCGCTGTGTGTGCTGCTGTCCGCAAACAGCCTCCAAACAAAGCAGGGCGCTAAGGCAAGAGAAGTAAGCGCCCCAGGAGGGAATCTGCCTGCGAGGGAAGCTGTGCAGCACATCCCTTGCTCCGCTCGCCACTTCCCTCACTCTTAGGCAAAGCACATCTCAGCTTGCTTGTAGGTGTGCCTCCGTGCTCAGAAGCAGCCGCGAGGCAGGCAGGACAGTGCGGGATGTCTTCTGGGCACGCAGCATGCTGCTTCCCATGCCCGGAACAAACCGAGAGCAGGTGCCTCGCTTGCCCTTCTATCTGCCGAGACTTGGAGCTGGCCAGCGCGCACCTTCCCGCTGTGTGTGCTGCTGTCCGCAAACAGCCTCCAAACAAAGCAGGGCGCTAAGGCAAGAGAAGTAAGTGCCCCCGGAGGGAATCTGCCTGCGAGGGAAGCTGTGCAGCACATCCCTTGTTCCGCTCGCCACTTCCCTCACTCTTAGGCAAAGCCCATCTCAGCTTGCTTGTAGGTGTGCCTCCGTGCTCAGAAGCAGCCGCGAGGCAGGCAGGACAGTGCGGGATGTCTTCTGGGCACGCAGCATGCTGCTTCCCATGCCCGGAACAAACCGAGAGCAGGTGCCTCGCTTGCCCTTCTATCTGCCGAGACTTGGAGCTGGCCAGCGCGCACCTTCCCGCTGTGTGTGCTGCTGTCCGCAAACAGCATCCAAACAAAGCAGGGCGCTAAGGCAAGAGAAGTGCCCCCGGAGGGAATCTGCCTGCGAGGGAACCTGTGCAGCACATCCCTTGTTCCGCTCGCCACTTCCCTCACTCTTAGGCAAAGCCCATCTCAGCTTGCTTGTAGGTGTGCCTCCGTGCTCAGAAGCAGCCGCGAGGCAGGCAGGACAGTGCGGGATGTCTTCTGGGCACGCAGCATGCTGCTTCCCATGCGCGGGACAAACCGAGAGCAGGTGCCTCGCTTGCCCTTCTATCTGCCGAGACTTGGAGCTGGCCAGCGCGCACCTTCCCGCTGTGTGTGCTGCTGTCCGCAAACAGCCTCCAAACAAAGCAGGACGCTAAGGCAAGAGAAGTAAGCGCCCCCGGAGGGAATCTGCCTGCGAGGGAAGCTGTGCAGCACATCCCTTGCTCCGCTCGCCACTTCCCTCACTCTTAGGCAAAGCCCATCTCAGCTGGCTTGTAGGTGTGCCTCCGTGCTCAGAAGCAGCCGCGAGGCAGGCAGGACAGTGCGGGATGTCTTCTGGGCACGCAGCATGCTGCTTCCCATGCGCGGAACAAACCGAGAGCAGGTGCCTCGCTTGCCCTTCTATCTGCCGAGACTTGGAGCTGGCCAGCGCGCACCTTCCCGCAGTGTGTGCTGCTGTCCGCAAACAGCCTCCAAACAAAGCAGGGCGCTAAGGCAAGAGAAGTAAGCGCCCCCGGAGGGAATCTGCCTGCGAGGGAAGCTGTGCAGCACATCCCTTGCTCCGCTCGCCACTTCCCTCACTCTTAGGCAAAGCCCATCTCAGCTTGCTTGTAGGTGTGCCTCCGTGCTCAGAAGCAGCCGCGAGGCAGGCAGGACAGTGCGGGATGTCTTCTGGGCACGCAGCATGCTGCTTCCCATGCCCGGAACAAACCGAGAGCAGGTGCGTCGCTTGCCCTTCCATCTGCCGAGACTTGGAGCTGGCCAGCGCGCACCTTCCCGCTGTGTGTGCTGCTGTCCGCAAACAGCCTCCAAACAAAGCAGGACGCTAATGCAAGAGAAGTAAGTGCCCCCGGAGGGAATCTGCCTGTGAGGGAAGCTGTGCAGCACATCCCTTGCTCCGCTCGCCACTTCCCTCACTCTTAGGCAAAGCCCTTCTCAGCTTGCTTGTAGGTGTGCCTCTGTGCTCAGAAGCAGCCGCGAGGCAGGCAGGACAGTGCGGGATGTCTTCTGGGCACGCAGCATGCTGCTTCCCATGCCCGGAACAAACCGAGAGCAGGTGCCTCGCTTGCCCTTCTATCTGCCGAGACTTGGAGCTGGCCAGCGCGCACCTTCCCGCTGTGTGTGCTGCTGTCCGCAAACAGCCTCCAAACAAAGCAGGGCGCTAAGGCAAGAGAAGTAAGCGCCCCAGGAGGGAATCTGCCTGCGAGGGAAGCTGTGCAGCACATCCCTTGCTCCGCTCGCCACTTCCCTCACTCTTAGGCAAAGCCCATCTCAGCTTGCTTGTAGGTGTGCCTCCGTGCTCAGAAGCAGCCGCGAGGCAGGCAGGACAGTGCGGGATGTCTTCTGGGCACGCAGCATGCTGCTTCCCATGCGCGGAACAAACCGAGAGCAGGTGCCTCGCTTGCCCTTCTATCTGCCGAGACTTGGAGCTGGCCAGCGCGCACCTTCCCGCTGTGTGTGCTGCTGTCCGCAAACAGCCTCCAAACAAAGCAGGGCGCTAAGGCAAGAGAAGTAAGTGCCCCCGGAGGGAATCTGCCTGCGAGGGAAGCTGTGCAGCACATCCCTTGTTCCGCTCGCCACTTCCCTCACTCTTAGGCAAAGCCCATCTCAGCTTGCTTGTAGGTGTGCCTCCGTGCTCAGAAGCAGCCGCGAGGCAGGCAGGACAGTGCGGGATGTCTTCTGGGCACGCAGCATGCTGCTTCCCATGCGCGGGACAAACCGAGAGCAGGTGCCTCGCTTGCCCTTCTATCTGCCGAGACTTGGAGCTGGCCAGCGCGCACCTTCCCGCTGTGTGTGCTGCTGTCCGCAAACAGCCTCCAAACAAAGCAGGACGCTAAGGCAAGAGAAGTAAGCGCCCCCGGAGGGAATCTGCCTGCGAGGGAAGCTGTGCAGCACATCCCTTGCTCCGCTCGCCACTTCCCTCACTCTTAGGCAAAGCCCATCTCAGCTGGCTTGTAGGCGTGCCTCCGTGCTCAGAAGCAGCCGCGAGGCAGGCAGGACAGTGCGGGATGTCTTCTGGGCACGCAGCATGCTGCTTCCCATGCGCGGAACAAACCGAGAGCAGGTGCCTCGCTTGCCCTTCTATCTGCCGAGACTTGGAGCTGGCCAGCGCGCACCTTCCCGCAGTGTGTGCTGCTGTCCGCAAACAGCCTCCAAACAAAGCAGGGCGCTAAGGCAAGAGAAGTAAGCGCCCCCGGAGGGAATCTGCCTGCGAGGGAAGCTGTGCAGCACATCCCTTGCTCCGCTCGCCACTTCCCTCACTCTTAGGCAAAGCCCATCTCAGCTTGCTTGTAGGTGTGCCTCCGTGCTCAGAAGCAGCCGCGAGGCAGGCAGGACAGTGCGGGATGTCTTCTGGGCACGCAGCATGCTGCTTCCCATGCCCGGAACAAACCGAGAGCAGGTGCCTCGCTTGCCCTTCTATCTGCCGAGACTTGGAGCTGGCCAGCGCGCACCTTCCCGCTGTGTGTGCTGCTGTCCGCAAACAGCCTCCAAACAAAGCAGGGCGCTAAGGCAAGAGAAGTGCCCCCGGAGGGAATCTGCCTGCGAGGGAAGCTGTGCAGCACATCCCTTGTTCCGCTCGCCACTTCCCTCACTCTTAGGCAAAGCCCATCTCAGCTTGCTTGTAGGTGTGCCTCCGTGCTCAGAAGCAGCCGCGAGGCAGGCAGGACAGTGCGGGATGTCTTCTGGGCACGCAGCATGCTGCTTCCCATGCGCGGGACAAACCGAGAGCAGGTGCCTCGCTTGCCCTTCTATCTGCCGAGACTTGGAGCTGGCCAGCGCGCACCTTCCCGCTGTGTGTGCTGCTGTCCGCAAACAGCCTCCAAACAAAGCAGGACGCTAAGGCAAGAGAAGTAAGCGCCCCCGGAGGGAATCTGCCTGCGAGGGAAGCTGTGCAGCACATCCCTTGCTCCGCTCGCCACTTCCCTCACTCTTAGGCAAAGCCCATCTCAGCTGGCTTGTAGGCGTGCCTCCGTGCTCAGAAGCAGCCGCGAGGCAGGCAGGACAGTGCGGGATGTCTTCTGGGCACGCAGCATGCTGCTTCCCATGCGCGGAACAAACCGAGAGCAGGTGCCTCGCTTGCCCTTCTATCTGCCGAGACTTGGAGCTGGCCAGCGCGCACCTTCCCGCAGTGTGTGCTGCTGTCCGCAAACAGCCTCCAAACAAAGCAGGGCGCTAAGGCAAGAGAAGTAAGCGCCCCCGGAGGGAATCTGCCTGCGAGGGAAGCTGTGCAGCACATCCCTTGCTCCGCTCGCCACTTCCCTCACTCTTAGGCAAAGCCCATCTCAGCTTGCTTGTAGGTGTGCCTCCGTGCTCAGAAGCAGCCGCGAGGCAGGCAGGACAGTGCGGGATGTCTTCTGGGCACGCAGCATGCTGCTTCCCATGCGCGGGACAAACCGAGAGCAGGTGCCTGGCTTGCCCTTCTATCTGCCGAGACTTGGAGCTGGCCAGCGCGCACCTTCCCGCTGTGTGTGCTGCTGTCCGCAAACAGCCTCCAAACAAAGCAGGACGCTAAGGCAAGAGAAGTAAGCGCCCCAGGAGGGAATCTGCCTGCGAGGGAAGCTGTGCAGCACATCCCTTGCTCCGCTCGCCACTTCCCTCACTCTTAGGCAAAGCCCATCTCAGCTTGCTTGTAGGTGTGCCTCCGTGCTCAGAAGCAGCCGCGAGGCAGGCAGGACAGTGCGGGATGTCTTCTGGGCACGCAGCATGCTGCTTCCCATGCGCGGAACAAACCGAGAGCAGGTGCCTCGCTTGCCCTTCTATCTGCCGAGACTTGGAGCTGGCCAGCGCGCACCTTCCCGCTGTGTGTGCTGCTGTCCGCAAACAGCCTCCAAACAAAGCAGGGCGCTAAGGCAAGAGAAGTAAGTGCCCCCGGAGGGAATCTGCCTGCGAGGGAAGCTGTGCAGCACATCCCTTGTTCCGCTCGCCACTTCCCTCACTCTTAGGCAAAGCCCATCTCAGCTTGCTTGTAGGTGTGCCTCCGTGCTCAGAAGCAGCCGCGAGGCAGGCAGGACAGTGCGGGATGTCTTCTGGGCACGCAGCATGCTGCTTCCCATGCGCGGGACAAACCGAGAGCAGGTGCCTGGCTTGCCCTTCTATCTGCCGAGACTTGGAGCTGGCCAGCGCGCACCTTCCCGCTGTGTGTGCTGCTGTCCGCAAACAGCCTCCAAACAAAGCAGGGCGCTAAGGCAAGAGAAGTAAGCGCCCCCGGAGGGAATCTGCCTGCGAGGGAAGCTGTGCAGCACATCCCTTGTTCCGCTCGCCACTTCCCTCACTCTTAGGCAAAGCCCATCTCAGCTTGCTTGTAGGTGTGCCTCCGTGCTCAGAAGCAGCCGCGAGGCAGGCAGGACAGTGCGGGATGTCTTCTGGGCACGCAGCATGCTGCTTCCCATGCGCGGAACAAACCGAGAGCAGGTGCCTCGCTTGCCCTTCTATCTGCCGAGACTTGGAGCTGGCCAGCGCGCACCTTCCCGCAGTGTGTGCTGCTGTCCGCAAACAGCCTCCAAACAAAGCAGGGCGCTAAGGCAAGAGAAGTAAGTGCCCCCGGAGGGAATCTGCCTGCGAGGGAAGCTGTGCAGCACATCCCTTGTTCCGCTCGCCACTTCCCTCACTCTTAGGCAAAGCCCATCTCAGCTTGCTTGTAGGTGTGCCTCCGTGCTCAGAAGCAGCCGCGAGGCAGGCAGGACAGTGCGGGATGTCTTCTGGGCACGCAGCATGCTGCTTCCCATGCGCGGAACAAAACGAGAGCAGGTGCCTCGCTTGCCCTTCTATCTGCCGAGACTTGGAGCTGGCCAGCGCGCACCTTCCCACTGTGTGTGCTGCTGTACGCAAACAGCCTCCAAACAAAGCAGGGCGCTAAGGCAAGAGAAGTAAGTGCCCCCGGAGGGAATCTGCCTGCGAGGGAAGCTGTGCAGCACATCCCTTGCTCCGCTCGCCACTTCCCTCACTCTTAGGCAAAGCCCATCTCAGCTTGCTTGTAGGCGTGCCTCCGTGCTCAGAAGCAGCCGCGAGGCAGGCAGGACAGTGCGGGATGTCTTCTGGGCACGCAGCATGCTGCTTCCCATGCGCGGAACAAACCGAGAGCAGGTGCCTCGCTTGCCCTTCTATCTGCCGAGACTTGGAGCTGGCCAGCGCGCACCTTCCCGCAGTGTGTGCTGCTGTCCGCAAACAGCCTCCAAACAAAGCAGGGCGCTAAGGCAAGAGAAGTAAGCGCCCCCGGAGGGAATCTGCCTGCGAGGGAAGCTGTGCAGCACATCCCTTGCTCCGCTCGCCACTTCCCTCACTCTTAGGCAAAGCCCATCTCAGCTTGCTTGTAGGTGTGCCTCCGTGCTCAGAAGCAGCCGCGAGGCAGGCAGGACAGTGCGGGATGTCTTCTGGGCACGCAGCATGCTGCTTCCCATGCGCGGAACAAACCGAGAGCAGGTGCCTCGCTTGCCCTTCTATCTGCCGAGACTTGGAGCTGGCCAGCGCGCACCTTCCCGCTGTGTGTGCTGCTGTCCGCAAACAGCCTCCAAACAAAGCAGGGCGCTAAGGCAAGAGAAGTAAGCGCCCCCGGAGGGAATCTGCCTGCGAGGGAAGCTGTGCAGCACATCCCTTGTTCCGCTCGCCACTTCCCTCACTCTTAGGCAAAGCCCATCTCAGCTTGCTTG